>NC_090268.1:439203111-439503111 GCF_040414725.1 Anabrus simplex
GTGACAAATAGAGCTTTTGTTATGTTCCTTTGAAGTCACAGTAATTATTTTAAAAACATCAACCCTCCCTGTCCTGTCATGAGTTCGCCTATCATACACACTTCGCAAACCCATCACTTGCGTTCGATATGCTTACATTCCATTCTGTGGCTGGAATCACACCCAAGAACCTACTAGAGCATCAATATATCCTTGCCTGACTTCACGCTGTCTGATGCGGCGTGAAAAAGAGCGCATTCTGTTCTTATTGGATTTCTCAAAAAATTGAATATTGTGCCGTATCAGAGCCATGAATTAGTGATCCAGGCACATACATTAAACATTTTATTAAACATGTTCTGCATTTGGCGCTCGCAGATCCGAGAGGGGAAAACGCGTGAGGATTGAGAGCCAGGGGAAGTTCCATCCAAGGAACGAATGCGATGGAGATATCTGTGTGACGAGAATAGAAGAGGGCAGGCCTCGATCCCGTACCACGTCATAATACAGTGGGGGCGAAAATCGCGGACAGCCAACATTCCGCACAGAAATGTTATGTGGGTAGCCAGCCTAACGGGACGAAATGGCGAGGAGAGATTAAATCATCATTTCGAATTATACACTGACTGACAGTGACAATGCAACACCACGGAGGAGTGGTTCGAAAGGGATGAGAGTTGGGGAAAAAACAGAGACGGCACGGATGAATAATTGATGTTTATTTCAAACCGATATGCAGGTTACACAATGCGCACGGCATCGACTCAGTAGGATGTAGGACCACCGCGAGCGGCGATGCACGCAGAAACACGTCGAGGTACAGAGTCAATAAGAGTGCGGATGGTGTCCTGAGGGATGGTTCTCCATTCTCTGTCAACCATTTGCCACAGTTGGTCGTCCGTACGAGGCTGGGGCAGAGTTTGCAAACGGCGTCCAATGAGATCCCACACGTGTTCGATTGGTGAGAGATCCGGAGAGTACGCTGGCCACGGAAGCATCTGTACACCTCGTAGAGCCTGTTGGGAGATGCAAGCAGTGTGTGGGTGGGCATTATCCTGCTGAAACAGAGCATTGGGCAGCCCCTGAAGGTACGGGAGTGCCACCGGCCGCAGCACATGCTGCACGTAGCGGTGGGCATTTAACGTACCTTGAATACGCACTAGAGGTGACATGGAATCATACGCAATAGCACTCCAAACCATGATGCCGCGTTGTCTAGCGGTAGGGCGCTCCACAGTTACTGCCGGATTTGACCTTTCTCCACGCCGACGCCACACTCGTCTGCGGTGACTATCACTGACAGAACAGAAGCGTGACTCATCGGAGAACACGACGTTCCGCCATTCCCTCATCCAAGTCGCTCTAGCCCGGCACCATGCCAGGCGTGCACGTCTATCCTGTGGAGTCAATGGTAGTCTTCTGAGCGGACGCCGGGAGTGCAGGCCTCCTTCAACCAATCGACGGGAAATTGTTCTGGTCGATATTGGAACAGCCAGGGTGTCTTTCACATGCTGAAGAATGGCGGTTGACATGGCGTGCGGGGCTGCCACCGCTTGGCGGCGGATGCGCCGATCCTCGCGTGCTGACGTCACTCGGGCTGCGCCTGGACCCCTCGCACGTGCCACATGTCCCTGCGCCAACCATCTTCGCCACAGGCGCTGCACCGTGGACACATCCCTATGGGTATCGGCTGCGATTTGACGAAGCGACCAACCTGCCCTTCTCAGCCCGATCACCATACCCCTCGTAAAGTCGTCTGTCCGCTGGAAATGCCTCCGTTGACGGCGGCCTGGCATTCATAGCTATACACGTGTCCTGTGGCACACGACAACACGTTCTACAATGACTGTCGGCTGAGAAATCACGGTACGAAGTGGGCCATTCGCCAACGCCGTGTCCCATTTATCGTTCGCTACGTGCGCAGCACAGCGGCGCATTTCATATCATGAGCATACCTCAGTGACGTCAGTCTACCCTGCAATTGGCATAAAGTTCTGACCACTCCTTCTTGGTGTTGCATTTGCTCTGTCAGTCAGTGTACTATGATTAGGGGAACAAAGGACACCACATGCATCTTTGGAATTATGTAGAGAGATTGTCCGGAAGGGGTATGCTAGATATCCCGTGGAATTTAAATTACGCAGTAGTGACTCTGTCACATAAAGAAAGCATCCCCACGCGATACACTGAACACGTGGCCTGTCGCGGGGAGCCCCGCAATTGCTGAAGAGGCAGGGATGACGCTATGGGTATTGTAAGATAGTTTACGAATGGATCAGCTTCCGCATACAATCGAGGTTCATGGAATACGTTTAGCTACCTCTCTATCGCACTGCCTCACTAATATTCACGATATCAATGGAATTATTTGATATCCTCTCCGGGAGGACTCCAGGGTCAGCCATTTTGTGCCAGTTTTACATATAGACCAGCAGCAGGCGCACCCGAGGTCAGTCTGGAACTAGTCTTGGAGCCTACTTCACGTCACCGGAATTCGCTCCTTTATACTGTGATTTTCCTAACTGTCTGACTGAACTTTTACAAACATATATTATGTATAAAACTGCATTTAACTTGAAAAATCTGAATATCTGCATTTAAAATGGAAATTATGAAAATTAACATTCATTAAATAAAATACACACTCGTCGAACCTTGTACTCACACTTACTTGTTACCTGCTTACTTACACATACGTTATTTGAAGGGCGCCAGCTGTCACTCAGTACAGCAATAATAGAATGAGACTCTTGACTATCTCTAGGGTGTGGGGTAATAAGCTTACTTTTGACAACATACCATATAAGTTCTGGGAAAAGGAGATTGGCGTTCGGTTTCCCCATTAATTTTGAGGTTAAGATATTTTACTTTCATTGAAATAAAACTATGAATTCGTTTGATAGAACAATATATATTCTTTAAATAATATATCAAAAAATTGTGAGTCTTGTTGCGATAAAACAGATGAGAATGTGAAATTATGACATTGCAACTGAAAGAAACTAGGCATGAATTTGAATTCTTCTTGACCGGACATTTAACAATTTATACGAAATATTTCCCTCACTGATTCACTTGACTGTACCTTCAACACTTTTAGTGTAATTACGACGTATTCCTTTGATCTGGTGTTTACTGTAGATGTGTCACGCCTAACTTGGTGATACATCCTTGTGACTGCTTCTTCTCCATATCATCTGACTTCTTTGTAAGTCAATATGGTATGACCTCTTGGTAGGTCCTGGGTTGCCCTCTCTGACTTCATGGTAAGCCCTTGCGTCCGTGTCTTCCACTAAGTGACGGACCAACCATTTGGTCTCACTCTCTCAATGACCAATAATTACTGGCTCACTGAGTCTTCACCATCTCTCGTTCACACTGGTTGACTGACCAACTAAGGCCTCTTGATCTAGTAGACTTCTTCACTGTACTGCATCCGTATAACTAATGACTGACGCTACAATATGCACCCACCTTTTATAGACCTTGGTTGACACAGCTACGTAATCTCCAGAAATAACCATGACATACTCCCACCTACGCGACAGATATTACATCCAGTGGTGAAATAGCCGCCGGCTCTCTGAGTCCGTGAGCGCATTGCTAAATAAATACAATGACATAACCATGGCGCGGCGATGACTTGGCAGAATCGCCAGTGGTATAGCAATATAACAACGTCACTTCCAATCTCTGATATATACAACAATTCTCACTGTACAGGTGTTTAATGATAATCTACACATACGTATATATGCATACATCTAAGTACAATCTTGCAAGCAACAGGCAATTGCAAAATCGAATTGAATAAAACGGATAATTACAATAATAGTAACAATATCACAGATAACATAATAATACGGACATAATAATAAATAATAATAATAATAATAATAATAATAATAATAATAATAATAATAATAATAATAATAATAATACAGATAAAATAATAAAAATACAGATATCATCTTGTAACGGGATTTGAACCGTTACAATTCGCCTCCCTCATATATAAATCGAAGAACAAAGAATCGATTGATTTATGAACAACATAATATATATATATATATATAACACTGACACATAAAAACACTTTAAATGAGTACACAACAATAATTTTCTTTTTCAGCATCCATACATTTTATAATACATCACATCACATACATCACATTTTTCTCGCACATTGCCATCGTAGATAACTGTTCAGTGTCCCATTCTCTTTTTCTCTCATACAAATCACAAGAGTACAGCACTCAATTTAACACATACAAATAATTTTACATGATTACACTACATTCTTCTTTTTTTTTTAACATATCAAAACTTTTTGTGAAATATCACTTATATGAGAACTGTTCTCGCATATTGTTATCGCAGTTAACTGTCCAATGTCCTGTTCTCCGTTTTTTTGTCACACAGTACATGACAATGTAGCACTTATTCTTCCAATACACCAATACGACACTTGGTTCACACGCATATCGCAGATGTTAGTTTTATTTTGCCAGTTTCTCACAAAATTTAATCATCTTACTATTATCTCAACAAATCTCACGTGACGTACTTCCTTAAATTCATTATACTATAAATACCGACAATATCCCCTTCCTGATCTTTATAAGAATATGCACACTCCCCGATACGGTTCACAATAGTGAAATACCCCTGATAAAAATAACTTCAAGATATTTCCCGCCTCTGCAGATGATGAAATGGAACTCTGAGTAGCACTCTGTCACTCAAACTGAATCAATTTTGCCCTCATTAACTTACATATCTCAAGAAATCACATCCTTCTTGGCAACAATAATTAAAGAATCAATACTATGGCTACAAGATGGTTCAATTATTCCGTAATCCAGCATAATGTTTATTTGTTCTTATACGTCACTAGCATATTTAAGTTGAATGGGGTACTTACCTCCCACAAACGATGAATGGTCATGTACTATAAATTTATGTTCATATACGTGTTCTTCCTCACTTACCACTAAATACCGCTCGATGCTTACCTAACATCGAACACAATTACTCCTCCTGTAATTCACCCAAATTACCTCACGTCACTGCCTCATACCGACTATCCCTCGGATACAGGTCGTACAGGCACGTAACACACCCAACAAAACATTTCCTCTCACTAGGAACAACTTCACTTACCTCCCATATATTTCAAAGTACACACGTCACCAACACACTTACCTCAGACCATCATAATTAACACGTACTTCTTTGCTAGTTTCCTCATAGAACAAACACACACTACCTAAATTAAAGTCTACTCTACTTCCATGATTTGCAACCAAGTCAGCTCCTAAAACAACTGAACACACAAGTTCTGGTACAACAAGGCGTGGCTGAAACTTACAATTATCTTCAATTACGATTGGTACCGCTATCATTTTATTTACTCACTTTGACTTACCCAACGGCTGTTATAAAATAGTACCTTCTTCACATCACAATTTCCATAATCGGAGTTACTATCTCACTACTTACATCATATTCTCGGCATTACAAGTACTTACATCACTTAACAGAACACTTCTTACGTCTACCTTACTACTACCATTAATTACTTCATTATCTACGACTACGTCACTACTTAAATATCTCACTTAACACTACTTAGGTCACAATCACACAGTACTCTTAAATATATTTTCACTACATAACTATTTATACTAAATACCAGTTCATTTTCTACCTTCGGCCTGTCTACTTAACTTACCCGATTCCCTGTGAATCTGAAATACTCTGGCTCGATAGCGACACCTTGATAACCTTCATATTCGGCTTATCATAATCCCTCTGATAACTCAAACCCGTACGCCTCCCATCTTCCGATTCTCTCCGATTACTCCTCTGACCTTCTCTCTCATAACTCAAATACATACGCCTCCCATCTTCCGATTCTCTCTGATTACTCTTCTGATCTCCTCTCTCACAACTCAAATCCATACGCATCCCATCTTCCAATTCTCTCTGATTACTCTTCCGACCACTATCACCATCAACACAACTATTAATCCTCTGCGGATCATGATCACCCCCTCTCCTCTGATACACGGCTAACATTTTTCCCTCTCTCTCTACTATACTACTTTCCCCAGCTATCTTGCGCTCTCTCTCACGCGCACGCCCTTCCACACATTCCTTCCAAAGCCTGTCAATGAACTCTTTAATCTCTCCTAAATTAGACATATCATCCCAGTACACTCGAAACCATATTCTACTTTCACCGATAAAAACATTCGACAAGATTTCCAGTACGTATTCCCATTTAGTATTATTATTCTTCAACTTACTATCAAATCTTTTCTCAACTACTTTTACAAATTCTATAGAATTGAACTGTTGTCCAGAAAACCTGGTTAAATCACAATCCCTACTGAACAAACCACTCGCTATTACCACTTCTCTCGCCGTCTCACCTCTACCTTCCTGCCGTATCACTTTCTGGCAGTTTACAACTTCTTCTTCTTCTTCTTCTTCCGCTGCTCTCTCAGAATTCTCTTCCACTATTCTCACGTCTTCCTGCAATTCTTCCTCTCTCTCTCTCACCTGCTGTGATAGCGTTTCCTGTTCGTTCCGTAGTTCAGTGACCTCCACAAGTTTGCTTTCAATTTGCCCATTTCTACTAATCTGTTCCCCCATCTCTTCCCCAACTACATTGTAACTCTTGTCCAATCTTTTCTCGACTACGTTATGAATTTCTTCCCGATTGCTAGAACTTTTATCACTTAATTCTACGATATTCTCTCTACAAGTTCCTTTGACATGCTCAATGTGAATATGAATATTGCTCCGATTCAACTTCATTTTACCTCCCATTTCAACACACTCTTCATTTGACTTACTTTCACACTTATATTCTGACTTAGATGCTTGATTGTTTATCTCTAATATCTTAGAATCTATTTTATTAATGGTCACATTAAAATTTTCTTTATTACTGTCAATTAATTCTTCCATTTGTTTCTTATTATTTTCATTACTAGTATCAATCTCTTTCATATTACTACAGCTGTCAATAATTTCTTCCATTTGTTTCTTAGTAACCATTTGTTTCCTGATTTCGGTCATTTCGGCCATCAGCAGATTAAACTGTTGTAAATTCATTGTCCCTGAGAATTTCTTTTGAGTTTCAGTGTGCTTCTCAATTTCTGCACTTTCCTGAATTAACTCAGAAGCTTCCATCGTATTCACCTGTTCCCTACTCCGAATTTCACCTTGGATGTCCGCAGAAGCAATGACCTCGTCGTCACATGACTTGTTATTGTCTTCCTTGTCCATCTTTGGTTCACTAGTGATAGTACGCGATCTCAAATTAATTTCCCTCTTCAAATCCCTTGACATATCCCCAAAATACAAATATATATCACAGAATTATAGTCCTGAAATTTACCGGTAATAATTCCGTTGGCTTAAATGTGCATACTCTTCCCAAATGAACCTATGATATGCTGTCATTCAGAACAGATTCTGAATTTATTCGAGTCCCACGTTGCGTCGACACATTGTTAGCTATTTATTACTAACTAACTAACAGGGTGTGGGGTAATAAGCTTACTTTTGACAACATACCATATAAGTTCTGGGAAAAGGAGATTGGCGTTCGGTTTCCCCATTAATTTTGAGGTTAAGATATTTTACTTTCATTGAAATAAAACTATGAATTCGTTTGATAGAACAATATATATTCTTTAAATAATATATCAAAAAATAGTGAGTCTTGTTGCGATAAAACAGATGAGAATGTGAAATTATGACATTGCAACTGAAAGAAACTAGGCATGAATTTGAATTCTTCTTCACCGGACATTTAACAATTTATACGAAATATTTCCCTCACTGATTCACTTGACTGTACCTTCAACACTTTTAGTGAAATTACGACGTTTTCCTTTGATCTGGTGTTTACTGTAGATGTGTCACGCCTAACTTGGTGATACATCCTTGTGACTGCTTCTTCTCCATATCATCTGACTTCTTTGTAAGTCAATATGGTATGACCTCTTGGTAGGTCCTGGGTTGCCCTCTCTGACTTCATGGTAAGCCCTTGCGTCCGTGTCTTCCACTAAGTGACGGACCAACCATTTGGTCTCACTCTCTCAATGACCAATAATTACTGGCTCACTGAGTCTTCACCATCTCTCGTTCACACTGGTTGACTGACCAACTAAGGCCTCTTGATCTAGTAGACTTCTTCACTGTACTGCATCCGTATAACTAATGACTGACGCTACAATATGCACCCACCTTTTATAGACGTTGGTTGACACCGCTACGTAATCTCCAGAAATAACCATGACATACTCCCACCTACGCGACAGATATTACATCCAGTGGTGAAATAGCCGCCGGTTCTCTGAGTCCGTGAGCGCATTGCTAAATAAATACAATGACATAACCATGGCGCGGCGATGACTTGGCAGAATCGCCAGTGGTATAGCAATATAACAACGTCACTTCCAATCTCTGATATATACAACAATTCTCACTGTACAGGTGTTTAATGATAATCTACACATACGTATATATGCATACATCTAAGTACAATCTTGCAAGCAACAGGCAATTGCAAAATCGAATTGAATAAAACGGATAATTACAATAATAGTAACAATATCACAGATAACATAATAATACGGACATAATAATAAATAATAATAATAATAATAATAATAATAATAATAATAATAATAATACAGATAAAATAATAAAAATACAGATATCATCTTGTAACGGGATTTGAACCGTTACAATACAAAGAAATTGTTCAGATATAAGCTCGTATGCGGAAAACAGTACACAAATGTATGTGTTTTGAGAGCGATCAAATGTCGAATAAGTTCTATAACATTTTAAACGAATTGTGACTATTGTTAATATATAATAGGGCATAACTTTTGTGCGTGACGGTAGCCCAGATATCACTATAAAGGGTGATTGTAACATTAAGTTCATGAGTGGATAATATTCTGTGTTGGTGTAACAGTGTCTTTTTTTTTTTTTTTTTTGCTAGTTGCTCTAGTTGCTTTACGTCGCACCGACACAGATCGGTCTTATGGCGACGATGGGACAGGGAAGGGCTAGGAGTGGGAAGGAAGTGGCCGTGGCCTTAAGTAAGGTACAGTTCCAGCATATGCCTGGTGTGAAAATGGGAAACCACGGAAAACCATCTTCAGGGCTGCCGACAGTAGGGTTCGAACCTACTATCTCCCGAATACTGGATACTGGCCACACTTAAGCGACTGCAGCTACCGAGCTCGGTAACAGTGTCTTCAGTACAGAACGAGAGATTTAACCGTGTTCCAAGAAACAGCTACCCAGCTCTGGACCCTTGGTATACCAGTGATGATCGTTGCTGATATGGAGGGCTAATGTCTTCTAGCATGGGCCCACCCTGCGGCTCGAATAGAAGGCGTCATGAAGTATCCAGCTAAGTGCATTCCACTTTTTGTAATTATGAATGCGTATTTTGTAAAAGTTAATAATAGAGTAGGATGTACTGTATTTTAAAAAGAAAATTATATTTCAGGAATTATGTGGGAATCTTGTTGAGTGAGTTAATGATATTGATTTGCTAGAAATCATGGTGGAATCGATGTAATTAATCCACTTTCTCCATTGGATTACAATAATCGCGTAATTAATTTTGGGAGCAGGTTAGTTGTACAGTTTTCATTATATGAATAGACACTTTTTAAGATTTACTTTATGAGTGCATTAGCTTAAGGAATAAGATGGTGGAATATACAGGGTTATTCACCTAACATGTTACACGCAAATAACTTCTAAACCATTAAAGATATCAGCATTCTGTTTTCATATTCGTAAATGGTACGCGGGGTCTTGTAAACTAACGTGCTACTTAGTCTCATGAGGTGATTAACAATCGAGATATTGATACTAACTCCATATTTTTAAATAGAACGGCACAAATTTATACAGCTGATTTAAAAGGTCATCTGCGTACTAGTTCAAATATGTAAGTATTTTCAAAATCGGACAATTACTTTTTGAGATATAAGTAAGCATAACATGCGCTGTTTTGCATGTCGCATCAGACGGCATGAAGTCGGGCAAGGACATATTGAGGCGCAAGCAGTTTTCTGGGAGTGAGTTCAGCCACAGAATGGGTACCAGGCATGTAAGCACCTCGTACACATGTGATGGGTTTACAAAGTGTGTATGACAGGCGAACGCATGACAGGACAGAAAGGATTGATGTGTTTAAAACGAATGAAATAAGTACTTTGCCTTGAAAGGAACATAACGAAAGCTATAATTGTCACTGATTTTAGTGTACAGTCCATACTACTCTATGAGTTGAGAAATAAACATAACACAAAACACCAGAAGAGTTCCTTCTAGAAAAGAAAATGTTCAGAGCTGATCGTAGTGAGATGGCGACAACACTATTATTTATGTTTTATTTTACTCGCATTAATCTCCGCAGAGCTCCAGCGCGACTGAAGTAGAGTGCATTCGGGAGAGCGTAGGTTCGAGTCCTGCCTCGCCCAACCTGACATTGATTTTCACGGTGTCCCATATTCAACACCAGGCAAATACCGGATAGGTACCTTTGTGATAGGCCACGGCCGACTTTCTTTCCAAATCCTTCCCATTCCCATCCATCAGAAGAAACGCTAAACTGAGCGCAGTCTCTTACATGTCAAAACAAAACAATACAACTTTAATCTCCCTTCCACGTTGTGTGTTCGCCAGTCATACAATAACGTTGCACACCCAGGGTATGTTACTGTACATCACATTATGTTTACGGTACATGCCTGGTATCCGTTCTGTGGCTGGAATCAAGGCCAGAAAGCAGCTTGCGCCTCAATATGTACTTGCCCGACTTCACGCCGTCTGATGCGGCATGCAAAACTGCGCTTGCTGTTCTTATTTATATCTCAAAAAAATAATTATCCGATTTTGAAAATACTTACATATTTGAACTTGTACGCAGATGAACTTTTAAATCAGCTGTATTAAATTTGTGCCGTTCCATTTTAAAATATGTAGTTAGTATCAATATCTTGGTTGTTAGTTTCCCCATGAGACTAAGTAGCACGTTATTTTACAAGACCCTGCGTACCATTTACGAATATGAAAACAGAATGCTGATATCTTTAATGGTTTAGAAGTTATTTGCGTGTAACATTTTAGGTGAATAACCCTGTATATCGCAGGCCTATAGTCACAACATGTAAATATAGTATAATTAATGCATGTGTTTTCTCTAGAAATAGGTATGCACTCAAAACATTTTCCTTTAAATGTCAAATTAGTCGTAGATTTATAGCATAAGGTGTTTTTGATACAAATATGCTGTATGATGTATGATGAACAACGCTGGGATTCGAATCAACAACCTCCATTTTAGATAGGGGTTTTCGTAAGGAAGCATTTTATGTTAATCCTTCTATTCCCCTGCATTGTAAAGAAGTATAATGTTTCTTATGTGAATAATTATTGAGTTTAAAAGCATTGTTTCTTTGTTATCCTTCGGCGTGCTCAGGTCACGAACCCGGGTCTGTATTGCTTGAGTCTGTGTCAGTGTGAATTATATAGTGAGAAGATCCCTCTTAATGATCTAATTAATTAACGTTTGTCTTGCTACCTTACCAAAGGGTATTGCTACGGTAATTTATATGAGACGTTTAAAAGCATATGATTTGTTTTCAATAGAATAGTGTGAAGGCTCACACAGGGATTTTAAAGAAGGGTGTTGTAAGCGAAGGAAGGCCAAATGGTGGGTCGTGTCCCATTCGCTTCGGCTGTCATTTTGGAATGGATAACCGAGGGGAGACTGTGTTGGAGTAAAGACAGACCAGGGACCAGAATCGTATTCTCTGTCACAAAGAGTTCTAAAATGCATTATGTTTGTGTCGTGTACAAATAAATTGTTCAGCCCTAGGGCCAGATGATTAATTAATGAATTTAGCCGATAGGATCCCTTTGCAAATAAAATATATAGGGTTTTTCTTTCAGCAACCCGCTACGATACCAGAAGACCCATGATTCGAATCCCGGCACATCCAACGTGGAATCGTTCGGGTTCCTTTGACCTGGACGGGTATATTCATACAGCCAGTGTTTGAATGTGTATTTTTCTTTTAATTGTTTTATTTGTGTTTCTTTACTGTTTATACAAGTTATTTGATTATGTGTTATAAGTAAATTCTGACCTTAGCCTAATCACATAATGATGTTGGGTTCGTATTTCTCTGTTCTGAGTAGGGGACCACACTATTATGTCTATAATTTCACTTAATTTATTGTGCTTTGTGTATTAAATGTAAGGGAGGGGGATTAATCACTCAACCAGTTTCAAGTGTTTTCTTGTTTAGTTGTAACTTGGTACCCTGTGTCGAAGGGAATGTCATATAGGTTTCGCTGACGCTTTCGTAATTACAGTGACTTGTTAGATACTATATTGGGGATGTATTTATCTGAGTAACCATGGTTAACAATTATCTTGTCCGGGAAATTAATATTATTTGTTAATTTATACAGTTCCTAATCACATGTAATCGGTGGCATGGTCCCCTAAGACTTGTTTATTATAGGCTATTATCTTAAAATTTGATTGTATTTTGCCACGGACATTAAAATTTAGTTTGTTCGAATTGGAAGAATTTCATTTTGCCGTAGTATAGTGCGTCCTGAATTTCCTCCCCACCCTTAAGCCTGTAAGCTAGATATAGATCCGGACAAACCACCCCAGGAGATCCAATTGTTAAGATCAAGGGTGCGGAGAAGTGTGTTCGAATCCTGCACAGGCCACATTTATTGTCATGTATACTTGAACTTTGCTTTCACTGCGGCTTCGTATCCCAGGCCAGAAAGGGTTCAATATATTGACATATTTGAACTTGAACGCAGTTAAACTTTTAGACCAACTGTATGATTTTGTGCCGTTCTACTAAAAAATATGGAGTTAGTATCAATATATCGGTTATTAATCATTGTGTGAATTGCTCCAACCAAATCGGCTTGATAAGGAAGCGAATAAATAAGAGTTAGGAAGACGGAACGAGCATATTGGCTAATACAAAACAAATGCAATGAGTGAGTGATTTTTTCCAAAGCGGGGATTATATTTTGTACAATAGTTTTCAACCGAGGCTCAGATGTCTCGTAATGATTACGAAAATGGAAATTGAGGAGCTAGAGAAGAATGAAAGAAAGAAATAAGGAAAGAAAGAGAAAGTCTAAGGGAATTCCTAGGACCAGTTACGGAATTCTTTACAGTTGGCTTTACGTCGCACCGACACAGATTGGTCTTATGTCTACGATGGGAGAGGAAAGGGCTACGAATGGGAAGGAAGCGGCCGTGGCCTTAATTAAGATACATCTCCAACATTTGCCTGTTGTGAAAATGGGAAATCACGGAAAGCCATCTTGATGGCTGGCGACAGTGGGAGTTACGGAAAAGGACGGTAACTGGTGGAAGAGCGAAATGAATGTCTAAACAAATATGCAGATAATGTTGCAGAGACAGTGCATAACAGAGAATTTTATACCTTGTGAGAATGAGTTGAAGAGGGTGACAGAAAGAATTTTCAATTACATCATGAAAAGAAAGACGACCAGAAAATGGGTTTAGAAGACGACAAAATATATGTAAAGATTTGGGATTCGTACAAATTAAGGTCCGTAAATTTAAGGGGTTCCAGGAAAAACCCTACAAAGGCTATGTCAACCTGGTGGCGAGGAAGGAGCAGGAACCTCAGTGAAAGTGAAAGGAAAAGAAGAAACGAACTAGTGATCCAGTTGTTTCCCGCGGTCTGAAGTAGGAGAAGATCGGAAGAATGAACATAAAATAATCTCCGGTGATCTTGTTAAGAAATCACAATAATAATCTCCGTGGCATTTCTACTTGCTCATTGTGATCTAATACATTTTTTATTCGCAATTATCTATTATGATATCATAACTCTTTCCGACACTGAGGGAGGGTGGCTTGCTTTCGGTCAGAGGAGGGCTGGCGGGAGGGGGTAGGGGCGACAATTCCAGCACGACATAATTGGCCGGTGGAATGGCGTATGGCTTTTCGTGCCGGGAGTGTTCGAGGACAAGTTCAGGTCGCCAGGGGCAGTCTTTTGATTTGACTCCCTTAGGCGACCTGCGCGTCGTGATGAGGATGACATTATGATGACATTATGATGAAAACGACACATACACCCAGTCCCCATGCCAACGAATTTAACGAATGTTTTTAAAAATTTTGAACATCCCGGGAATCGAACCCGAGACCCCTACCACCAAAGGCCAGCACACTAACCATTTAGCCATGGAGCCGGACAATAAGTCGGAAAGGGAACAGGACAGAGAGCACTTGCTCGCACGTTTAAGTCGGATAGAAATCTACATAGTCCACCTCTCTGGTTTAGGGGTTAGTGTGATTAGCTGCCACCCCCGGAGGCCCGGGTTCGATTCCCGGCTCTGCCACGAGGGCTGGAACAGGGTCCACTCAGCCTCGAGAGGTCAACTGAGTAGAGGTGGGGTCGATTTCCTCCTCAGCCATCCTGGAAGTGGTTTTCCGTGGTTTCCCACTTCTCCTCCAGGTAAATGCCGGGATAGTACCTAACTTAAGGCCACGGCCGTTTCCTTCCCTCTTCCTTGTCTATCCCTTCCAATATTCCCATCCCCCGCAAGGCCTCTGTTCAGCATAGCAGGTGAGGCCGCCTGGGCGAGGTACTGGTCTTTCTCCCCAGTTGTATCCCCCTACCCAGAGTCTGAGGCTCCAGGACACTGCCCTTGAGGCGGTAGAGGTGGGTTTTCTCGCTGACTCCGACGGAAAAACCGACCCTGGAATGTAAACAGATTAAGAAGAAGAAGAAATCTACATAACCATGAAATACAGTTGTTCATATATTCTAGTTGGAGTGTTTTATTCTATCTTGGATATAGTACGAGTATAGTACGAGTTAATTAATTATACAGTGGAAACTCGATATCTCAAATCACCTCGGGACCTAAATTTTATTTCGACTTTTCGACATTTCGATATATTATAGAGAATACCATTTTTGAGCACGTAAAGCACATAATTAAATCATATGTGTGTACGAGCTTATACTGAATGCATTACTTTTAACAGTGTTTAAGAATATACTCTGTTGTTTGTAGAAAGTGAAACACCAAGGCCGTGAGCTGTAATCACAATGTAATTTATTCCACAGATTAGGGATATGACAAGACACAAATGATTACAATTACAGACCTGTACTTGCACGGTGACTGCGAAACTACAGTACGGCTTAGCGCCATCATGCGCGACACTCAGAGTCGCTAGACGTCGTGCCATGGAATGTAAGAGCGCCTGAATATGCTACTGGAGAATATTTTGCCACGCGGATTGTATGCGCGTCCACAAATCAACAGTGGCTGCACGAGGACCTGAACAAACAAGTTGTCAGGCGAACGGGCAGGCCAGGGAAGCAGCAGTACTCGTCGTTCTTCGAAGAAGTATTGCACATTCCCCGCCACATGCGGCCGGGCAATGTTCTGCTGGAATATGGCGTGAGAAATGTCCTGCAGGTGGGGCAGTGCCTCGGGCTGTAAAACCTCCCTGGTGTAGCGGTAGCAGTTCAGATTGCCTTCAATACGTAGGAGGCTACATCGCATGTCATAAGCAATGTCGCCCCAAACCATCACACCTGGCGTATGTCTGCAATGCTGCTCAACAATACAGTCTGCCCGACTGCGTTCACTACTGCGGCGTCTAAAGCGTATGCAGCCATCACTGTAGGACAAGTTGAAGCGGGACTCTTCCGAAAACACTACATTTTACAACTCAGCACACCCTTCTCGGTGTTCACGTGCCCATTGCTGTTTGTGGCGTTGGTGGTTGCTGGTCAATGGAAGCCGGCTCAATGGCATGCGTGCCACCAGTCCAGCCCTCAGAAGACGGCGCCGAACCGTCCATGAAGACATGTCCACACCCGTTGCAGTGCTCCAACGTCGAGCCAACAGTGTGGACGAAGCTGTTCTGTCCGTTACGGCCAAGCGAACAAGATGGCGGTCATCTCGAGCTGCGTGGTCATATTGTGTCGCCCAGTACCCTGTCGGCGCTGTGTACGGCCCTCTTCTCACCACTGGTTCCACATACGCGTCATTGTTGAAGCTGCGTGTACTGAACGAGCCGCAGTGTCACGGAACGACAGGCCCACCATCCGGAGCCCAAACATTCTGCCCCGTTCGAACGCACTCGCACGCTGATATTCGACCCTGTGATGTCAGCGAGGCATAATGGCACTCGGTACACGTTTCGACTTCGTATGACGGCTCCGCACCGACTGAGCGTTGCATAACACTGACCTGGCAGGTCACACACAGGAAGGGGGGGGGGGGGGCGTCACTGCTGGGCCCACGTGCACGCTATCTCTCTGAAATTTAAATCACTTATTATGGTTCCGCTGTTCTAGTCATTCTCCGATATTGGCGTGTTTCAGACAATTGCTTCTGAGTGTTCCACTTTCTCCAAACGGCATCACTTTAAGTATAACCCTTATTATTGTAACATTTTAGAAGACAGGATGCAGTACATACATTAGTGAAACAAGAAACATATCTCCATTAACACCTTTGCAAAAAAAACTTAGTCTCTTCTCTTTGTTACTGTTTACCTTTCCTCCTTACACGTTGAAAGTTTCAATACCACGCAGCCTAGATTCAATAATAACAATAATAATGCTATTTGCTTTACGTCCTACTAACTACTCTTTTACGGTTTTTGGAGACACCGAGGTGCCGGAACTTAGTCCCGCAGGAGTTCTTTTACGTGCCAGTAAATCTACCGACACGAGGCTGACGTATTTGAACACCTTCAAATACCACCGGACTGAGCCAGGATCGAACCTGCTACGTTGGGGTCAGAAGGCCAGCGCCTCAACCGTCTGAGCCACTCAGCCCGGCAGAGCCTAGATTCGTAAGTGGAGATTGTCATCCTCGACTTCGGGGTTTGCTTTCGTACGTGACTGATAGTTAATAACACCCGAGAAACAGCGAGGCTTCGCCGACTTTCCGACCACTACAAGTTTTAGTTTTTCGGTTGCCATAATATTAGCTCCCAGCATCACTGTAACCCTTTCATTATTTTTTAATTGATCGTCAAAAACCACAAATGCCGTATTGTACAGTTAATGTTGCATAAAATTCGCGTTACAGAGGAAATGTTTACTTCGAAAAAATCGAGAAATTCGTATAATCGAATTTCGATAAATAGACAAATAAATACACATAAAAATAGGACAAACGGCAGGGAAATTTAAGTTATTTCGAGATACTCAATGGAGGTTGGGGATATCGATGTTTGATTGTACATACAAGCGAAAAGCAATTCGTTCAGGAGTACAGAGTTACACAACAGACTTTCTTACGTTATTGTCATTATTAATCCTGATTCCATGGCTGGCGTGCTAGTCTTTGGTCCGGAGGGTTCCAGGTTCGATTTCGAGCGGGGTCAGTTACTTTAACCTTCCTTAGATAATTCCGATGGCTCTGGGGCTGGTGTGTGTGTGCCGCCTTCATTGTTAGAATTTATCACAGGTACGGCCCCATCCTCATGGCCGCGCTGGTCGCCTACACGGCGTCAACTCGAAAGACCTGCATCAGGCCCCTTAGGGCGCCACACGCCATTAATTAATTAATTATGATTGAGAAATACATCGCAAATGGGAAATATCCCTGTGGCAACTGTCACTCCAGCTGAAGAATCCTTGGTGCGACACTCCGACACTCGTCATCCTCACCAAGTAACTTGTTCAGTGTTGGATATTCACACGCTTTCTTTCTTTCCTTCTTTCTTTCTTTCTTTCTTTCTTTCCTTCTTTGTTTCTTTCTTAATCTGCTTACACTCCAGGGTTGGTTTTTCCCTTGGACTCAGCGAGGGACCCTACCTCTACCGCCTCAAGGACATTGGGTCGGGGAAAAACTGGGGATGATGACCAGTATCTCGCCCGGGCGGCCTCACCTGCTATGCTGAACAGGGGCCTTGATGGGGGATGGGAAGATTGGAAGGGATAGACAAGGAATAGAGAAGGAAGCGGCCGTGGCCTTAAGTACCATCCCGGCATTTGGCTGGAGGAGAAGTGGGAAACCACGGAAAACCACTTCCAGGATGGCTGAAGTGAGAATCGAAACCACCTCTACTCAATTGACCTCCCGAGGCTCCGCGGTGGCAGCTAATCACACTAACCACTACACCACCTAAGCGGACTATTCGCGCTCTACGTACCGTAATACCTGAAGATTGTTCTTCTATTATCGAAGCCGTCAATTGCCTTTGTTATATAGTTCCTTTTGATTCGTTTGCGCGGCGATTGAAATGAGATAGAAGCAGATGACTTGACACTATCTTTGCCTTGCTTTACAGTACGCTGAACGGCTCACGTAATAACTTGACAAGCTTCTGACACACTATTTTGTGCTTTATACTAAACGACCATTGTTTTCTGCTTCGTTCTGAAAATATTCATGAACATTGCTGATTATTGGTCTACCTTGGCTCCTCATCTCCTTCCTGTTCGCCATTTATTGCAATTACAACATAGAACAACGCAGGTAGAAACGAACGTCACATCACATGTCACATACACACCAATCAAAGAACACATTGAAAGACATGGAAATAATTACTCACACGGATACAAAACAACGGACATCCTAAACAAAGACGTGAACCAATCTCTTAGTATTACCCACACGCACTACTCGGCAAAACAGCAGTTTGTAGAGCGAAGTGAGGTAAATTCGTCAAGAGACTGAGTAGTTCTCAGGGACACCGCGAGGCGATCTTTTGTCTGATTGGGCAGTGGCATATTACCCGCACTCCACTTCGCCTGACAGCATGTAGGCCGCCCGCCGTCAGTGTAGAAAAGAGCTATAGTGGACGTCTTGATCCGGGAATTATTTGACACTTTATACGCTCTTATTTTCCGACTCGTTGGCTGAATGGTCAGCGTACTGGCCTTCGGTTCAGAGGGTCCCGGGTTCGATTCCCGGTCGGGTCGGGGTTTTTAACCTTCATTGGTTATTTTCAATGGTTCGGGGGCTGGTTGTTTGTGCTGTCCCCAACATCCCTGCAACTCAAACATGACACATAACACTATCCTCCACTACAATAACACGCAGTTACCTACACATGGCAGATGCCGCCCACCCTCATCGGAGGGTCTGCCTTACAAGGGCTGCACTCGGCTAGAAATAGCCACACGAAATTATATATATTGCGCTCTTATTTACCTAAACCAACCTATGACTGTCAGCTGAGCATTGTAATGTATAAAAGCTCAGCGCAAGTGCCGTATAGCATTTACTGAATCTTCGATAGACAGATAATGGCCCTTATTTGTGCCGAAGTTAGGGCTCAGAGCTCTCTCCTAGACGTATCCACTAGTAATAATAAATAGTAATATTTTTAACTTTACGTCCCACTAAATACTATTTTGGTTTCCGAGACGCCGAGGTGCCAGAACTTATTCCGGCAGGAGTTCTTTTACATGCCAGTAAATATACCGACACTAGGCTGACGTAGTGGAGCACATATAAATACGGCCTGAGCCAGGATCGAAACTGCGAAGTTAGGGTTAAAAGTCCAGCGCCAGAACCGTCTGAGCTAGTCAGCACGGCTATCCACCGACAGAGTATACATCTATATATAAAACTTATCTATATGATATCGACAAAAAATCAGGGATATTCTTCGTGTTGTGTTAACAACGATGATGCAGTCGGATTGGTGGAGAAAACGAGGCTAGTTTCTTACTACCGGGCGCTCAATTAAAACTGACAAACTTAGCATATTTGCTATGCCGGAGAGCCAGACGCTGCCTGTTGTTGTACGTCAGAGGAGGGAAGGGAAGGGAAGCGAAGGGAAGGGAAGTGGAAAATGGTAGACAGAGGTAATGCTCCGTACGAATGAACTTGTTTCTCCTTTGTTCCACATAGTCGCTTCCCAGCCCAAGTAGGCAGTGTACAGTTTGTTCTGAACAAATTGCCTATTAAGTGAACCCCCTAAAAAGAGAAGACGAACTTGTACTAAGAATGCAGGCAGCTTGGCGGTCATTCGCGACACACCACATACCCTGAACAGAGTCCAAAGTTTACTACTACACCATTGCAAACTGTACAGGGGCATATTGAACATCTATTGTAATCAAGTCACTGGGCGTAATGTTTCCTTCCTTCAGTATTTTATTCCATTTATAATGTTGTGAGTGAAGGAATACACAATCATGTGGCGGCAGTGTTGCATCTTCGAGTATGTTAATTAATAAAGGTCATCACTGTGGAAAACAGATGAGAGGAGAGGCGGTCTGGTGCATTCCTTTGCTGACAAGTGTGTCTTTATTACAGTGTGTTCTTGTGCAACTGCCGGCTGATTTAATAAACGCACTGTGGATATCTCCTGCAGTGGCTTGTGCTCTGGCATAGCCAATGCGGAAAGTTCTTCATTAACAAAATAATATCATTTTCCCGAAAATAACAATTTTCCTCGCCAATCGGATTACACATCGGATTGTTCACATACCACGAAGTGTAACCCTGATTATTTTTGTCGGTATAGTTATTTTACACTCTGTATACAGTACTACAAGTACAAATAACAAAAATAGTATTAATATTAGAGGACCTGCTTAAACATAAGAAGTTCCAGGACAGACTACCAACAAAGAAGACTGGCGCCCTTTGGACAAAGGAGAGGAAGGAGCAACACAGCCTGAGGATGCGCAACTACTGGGCAAACATCAAAGCCCATTCCAAAATGCAATAGTTGAATGTCGTGGTCCTTAGCTGGCCTATACGAAACAAGAAGAAGATTAGATGACCTGTGCTGCTCTTCAGCATTCATTATAAATAGGTCACACAATCTGTCTTGAAATGCGTGTCGTAGTCATATTGTTCGCCTACCTTTTTTCAATTGTTTTATGAGCATTTATTAAGAAGTGCGTCATGGTATGCCGCAGTTCGTAGTCAGAATTAATCCATTCTGACGTTATCATGCCGCCTGATTGGTAAAAATCTATCCTTCTATTCGCTATTTTTTTCTCCTGTAGTTCTTGATGTACAGCTCGGTATCGTTTCGTAGAAGACAATTGTATTATTAATCGCTGTTCTATATAGAACACTTGGCTTGCGAACTCACAGGTTAGTTTCGAAGAAGCTTTCTCTGCCAGGCAAAAAAAAAAAAAAATAATTATAAGATAAATAGCCTTCACTCTTTGTATTGTAGCTAATTATTTCTTCGATAGATATTTCCAGGTAATGTATAAGGCGTATGTCATGATGGGATCTGTTTGTACGTAGACATTTTTCTCGTAGCAGCATGTAAGTTATTAGGAATACTCTGCCATCTGTTGAATGTACTTGGAAGCTGGGAATGATTAGAGAATCGAAGTGTATCTAGCAGGGAGTAGTATTTTTCCATGATCAGAGGAAGTGTGTACTCTCTGCCTTTACAGCTACTAATCAATCATGGCTGCACTCAAGTATGAAAAATCACATACATCAGAATATTAATGAAAGTGTTAGTCGCTTAGCACCCGCTGAGCATAGAATGTATTGCGGGTTAGGGTAAGCCTTCGCTTGCTAATTATTGGAGTGATCATCTAATGATTTGATTTGATGAACGTGGGGACCTATCAATGTCTCGTGATTCATCGGCATGTAATTCCGGAAAGAATAAAAGCTGAAATTGAGCAAATTGGTCCAATAGAACGGACGGACGGATTTGGGGAAGCTGTTTTAGCGAACTTTTTAATATAATTATAGATTAGTAACAATAATAATAATTATAATAGAATTCTTAAGTTACAAATGTTAACTAAACGACACTTAAATGAAGAAACTACAGTAATCCATTCAAGTCAGTGGGATCTACTCAGAAAGAGCTGACGGAAAGCCACTTTAAAACTGGTATGTGGGCAACCTTCCTTAATGATCGCAGTTAGATAAATCAATGACCTGGGCGCAGAGAGTTTGAAGGAGCGGTTGTAAACGGCAACCTATTATACGGGTATGACAAGATAAGGGACAGATCTTGCATTAATATCATGACAGGAGAAAAGGTAATATAAAGGTCAATAAGGTAGTTGAAAGTGGAAAGAAGCTTATCTAATTCACCATCTGTCATGAAATTTTGCTGATAATACTTAGATGACCGTGTAGTTAGGGTTGCTTACCTGAGAGCTTGAATTCGGAAGAATGTGTATTCGAATCTCACCGTCCGTAGGCTTGAAGATATTTTCCCGCGATTTCCCACCTTCACACCAAGCAAATGCTGGAGCTGTATCATCAATTAAGGCCACGACCACTACCTTCCCAATCCCAAAACTCCCCCACCTTGCGTCGCAGAAAACATTCGTTATGTTCGTACGACGATGACCTACCAGCACCAAATTTTAAAAAAAACTTATCCGGAAGTGACGATATTTTGGAATGGTTTTCTCACATTTAGGTATTCATAACTATTTCTGTACCTGGCAATTCTTTCTTGCTTAATCTGCTTACCCTCCAGGGTTGGCTTTTCCCTCGGACTCAGCAAGGGATCCCACCTCTTCCGCCTCAAGGGCAGTGTCCTGGAGCGTCAGATAGTGGGTCGAGGATACACCTGGGGAGGATGACCAGTACCTCGCCCAGGCGGCCTCACATGCTATGCTGAACATGGGCCTTGGTGGGGGATGGGATAATTGGAAGGGATAGACAAGGAAGAGGGAAGGAAGCGGCCGTGGCCTTAAGTTAGGTACCATCCCGGCATTTGCCTGTAGAAGAAGTGAGAAACCACGGAAAACCACTTCCAGGATGGTTGAGGTGGGAATCGAATCCACCTCTACTCAGTTGACCTCCCGAGGCTGAGTGGACCCCGTTCCAGCCCTCGTACCACTTTTCAAATTTCGTGCCAGAGCCGGGAATCGAACCCAGGCCTCCGGGTGTGGCAGCTAATCACACTAACCACTACACCACAGAGGCGGACTGTACCTGGCAATACTCAACGAAATGTGACAAAATACTTAATATTATTACGGCCCGGAATGTTATGGTCTAAACATACTTCAATTATGATAGCAAGTACGGTATGCACTAAGGATGTGGAAAATATGGTTAAAAAACAAAGACGAAATTTGAACTTAAAATCGTATAATTGTATTCACTCTCTTATTAACTTGTATCATTCACTGTATTGTCAGAGAGGCCCGGGTACGGTTTTCGGTCTGGAAATTTTAACTGCGCGAGGTGAAGTCGTCTGGCTCGAGGAGTGGGCATTTGTGTTCATGCCGTGCTGAGTACCTCGGACAGTAGAATGCTCGTCTTCAGAGAATGTTCGATCAAAGCGCAGTGCGGTGGTATATGAAGGTGCTCAAATGCATCAGCTTCGAGTCGGTCGATTTACTGGCACGTTAAAGAACTCTTGCGCGACCAAATTCTGATACTTCAGGGTCTCCGTAAACAGCAAGAATAGTTAGTAGGACGTAAAAGTATTCTCAATGTTATGGTCTATTCCGTGGCTCACAGAGGAATAGGAAACGACTGGGTTGAATGGCTGTACACAGCATTACTTAGAGCAACTTCTACTGAAACAAATTTGGAAATTTTATTTCTTTCCATTCTTAAAATTCAGAAAGAGTAATTTAATGGTATAACTGAGAACAGTTGAAACTATCTAACAACAAGCTCGTCCGCACCAACAATGCATTGGACTTAGAAGTCCTAAATCGGATAGAAAGTAAATAGGGATAAACTCCCAGTCGTTAAATTACATATTATGAATATTAAAAAAGAGCGTAGTTGCTCCGAACAGGGACAGTCTCAGATTCAAGATACAAGAGGCTAGCCTCAAACAGCAATCAGTTGCTTTTTTTATACCCTTAATTAAACTCCGCAAACACAAAGGGTAACCCCAATTTAAACTGTGCATACACGGGTGGCCCTTGGTGGGCTTGTCTAATACAAGGTTCCACAATTTGTTTAAGTACTGTTCCCAATAGGAACCAAACGCAGACACAGGTACCCTAAGATATATAAAGAATAAACAGGGGTATAATTACCCATACTACAAGGCCTTAAGAATAAAACTGAAGGTTACACACAGTAGACCATTAAAAAATACAAGCAGGCAACACCGCCTAAAGAACTTTCTGGAAAAGACTAGAACCTAAGTGGACTTAACGCTAAATGACACAGAGGCTAATCCCATACTAAAATGTGGTGACTAAAGGGAGATAATAAAAGCCGAGACCACATTTCCAACATTTGGAGGTTAAAAATTTTAGTCACCCAGTTATATAGTTGAAGGGGAGAAAACGGAGGGTCACCACTCGTGCCCCATTACATTAAATATTTTCCAGTAGGGAATAGAAGTAGAGTCCGAAGACTGAGCACAAGGTCTTACATTTCAACCACCAAAAGACAAAATTACATTAAGAAACGGCTGAAACCATTCCCTTGAGCTACCTGCAGCACGGTCACATGTTTACGTAAATTCTGCCGTTACATTGCGCTGGGTCTTCTTCAAGCTCGCCACTCCATGCCCCTAGTTTTCTCTCGCCTCCGACAATTCGCACTCTCAAGAACTGGAGCAATTCAGAAAAGACCACCCAGATGTGCTCTCCTTAAATAGTTCCGTAGGGGAGAATTCCAGACTAAATTAAAATACAATAAGCTGATAGGCTGAATTTCTCAACACACCTCCGGGTTTGAATGGCTAGAGAACATAGTTATACGCATATGACATGCATATAACAAGAATGGAGGAACCAGGTGAAGTTTCAACAACTTCGGTACCTTAAAAGAACAATCCTCAGAAGAAAAAAAGAAAAAAGGTTTACCAAATAGAAAACAAAATATCTTCAGCAATTAGGTTGTATCTAGCCATTATATGTCGCTAGCAAATAGATGGCAGACAGAATAAATTTTTTGAATGTTTTTAAAGATCGTGCCATAGAGAAGCGCGCAGTTTAAGTAGCGGAGGAAGGTGTGCCCCTGGTAAAATTATTATTATTGTTATTATTATTATTATTATTATTATTATTATTATTATTATTATTATTATTATTATTATTATTATTATTATGTTATTGTTAGTGCTCGTTTACGCTTCTCTTCATGTTCACACAAAACACGACACTACCAACAATCAGAAAAACATGCAGTATTCAATACGTCCCTCTCAGTAAGGGCAGGCAGCCGTGAACTGACCCGAATCTCTATAATTTGAGACAAGGGTGGGGAAGTAAGGATTTTTCTCTTTGCGAAAATTACGTGATCATAATTATGTGTCTTGAACGTGGCTATCGATCATCGGCTGCTTCTTTGAGATGACCACCAGCCATACTTTCCACAACAGTCCACACGGTTGTTAGGTAACATTGTCTGATCATCAATCGATACCTTAAATCATAGCCTGCACGTTTGCTAGGTAACAGTTTCTGACAATCCATCCATACCTTACATTACAGTCTGCATAGTTGCTACGTGACATTGTCTGACAATCCATCCATACCTTACATCACAGCCTGCATGGTTGTTAGATAACATAGCATGACCATCAATCGATACCTTAAATCATAGCCTGCACGTTTGCTAGGTAACAGTGTCTGACAATCCATCCATACCTTACATTACAGTCTGCATAGTTGCTACGTGACATTGTCTGACAATCCATCCATACCTTACATCACAGTCTGCATAGTTGCTAGGTAACATTGTCTGACAATCCATCCATACCTTACATCACAGTCTGCATAGTTGCTACGTGACATTGTCTGACAATCCATACATACCTTACATCACAGTCTGCATAGTTGCTAGGTAACATTGTCTGACAATCCATCCATACCTTACATCACAGTCTGCATAGTTGCTACGTGACATTGTCTGACAATCCATACATACCTTACATCACAGTCTGCATAGTTGCTAGGTAACATTGTCTGACAATCCATCCATACCTTACATCACAGTCTGCATAGTTGCTACGTGACATTGTCTGACAATCCATCCATACCTTACATCACAGCCTGCACGGTTGTTAGATAACATAGCATGACCATCAATCGATACCTTAAGTCATAGCCTGCACGTTTGCTGGGTAACATTTTCTGACCATCCACCCATCTCTTACATTGCAGCCTGCACTGCTGCTAGGGTTACACTTTTATGACACTAACTTCCGTAAGGCAAGTTTGCAGATGACCTGCAGCCATAAGGCATATTAATGTCAATGATTCGCGGTAGTAATTAGCAACAAAATATGCAAGTAGAATATTTCTAGACTGTTTTGGAGATAAATTACGTATATCGTAAACTAAAATGAGATCATAGTTGAGAATGATCTTTCCAAATTAACTGACGTGAGTTGACAGTATTTATACGCAAGTGCTGAAATCGCAGAACTATCATTTGACAAAGGTAGGCCTATTCTAATTCTCGTCGAGTAATGACTAATTCATTGGATATTCTTTAGTCTTTGGTTGAAATTTGTCACATTTTAAAACTTGTTTTTGTCATCTCTCCAGTTTTGCCTTAGTTAGAATGTAACTAATAGTTTCTTAAACTAGTTTGAGTCATGGGGGAGTGCACCCTTAGATCCCAACTTTCAATGGCTTTTGAAAAGTGAAGAAAAATTCGCGTGGATGAAATTCACATCTTGGGAGACAGATGAGGATGACCAAATAACAGACAAAACCTAAAGATGTATAAAAATTGTCAAAAATTGTAGGAAGTTTCTTGAAAAATGGATGACTATAGCATGTCCGAGCATTTTGACCTTCATGACGGAGCACAATTTCTGCAACGTGTCCTTATAGGTCCGTGCGTTTATTGTGGCCGCATGCTCGAACTGAAGAAAGGAATGAATCGCACTACGTCTATGGAGCCAAGCCCTGCATCCGGGAGAGGCGTGCTGTCCTGAGAATTGTGTGGTTTCTCATTTTCACTTCAAGGCAAATACGGGACAGTTCTATTCATTAACCACAGCTGATTCCTTCCACCTCCATACCATCTTCATCCACCATCATTAATTTAATCTTGACTAGAAATTTCCCGCTGGCTCCGCTCGCAATGTACAAAGTATGTTGTTGTTCGTTACTATCCTCACGGATGTATTTGCAAAGTTTAGAGTTAATGAAATAAAGCACATGATTTGCTGTGGTAATAGAATGTAATATTAAGTCAACAAAACACTTGAAAATACATCACACAAAGAAATTGAATTAAACGTTCCTTGGAACAACACTACTACTGTTAAAAAGTCCTTCAAAGATCTTCGTCATGGAGACAAATGTACTCATAACATTTCTCAGAATCTACCAATTTAAGGAGTTATTACCTCGATAGGAAGGGCTTGATCCACTGAGTGTTTTCAGACCAAAACAAACAGCATACCTCAATTATAACCAAAGATATGATTGCTTCATAGAGACAAAAATTGAAAAATCAAATAATTTGAGGAAGGCGGAAGTTAAGTGATTTATAGTACCTGATGACAAATCTGTGCATGAATGCCTTTCAGTCAAGGAAATGAAGGAAATCGAGCGGATAGAATGGCCGGACTGACTGACTTCAGTTTTCATAAACATTTTTATTACTGTATATAGATTAGCTCCTCAACTGAGGAGCGAGCGCTTTAAGTCACGTAGCTGTCAGCTTACATTCCGGAAACTGTGGGTTCGAATCCCAGTGTTAGCAGCCCTGAAGATGGTTTTCCCCTTTCACAAAAGAACAATTCTGGGGCTCTACCTTCCTTCCCACGCCGGTTGTGCTGCCATTTATTCGCAATATTCAAGGGGTTGTTTTTCAACAGGACAATGCTCGACCTCATTCAGCTGCTGTGACCCAACGTGCTCTACAGAGTGGCGACCAGTTGCCTTTGCCTGTGAGATCACCAGACCTTTCGCGCGTTGGGTACGTAGGGGACATTATGTCTGTTAGTTCATCAGCCCAGAGGCTAGTTGGATCCTCAAATAGCACCATCAATGACTATGTAGTTATAGGGAAACCACAAAATCCAAAAGCCTGTGTCCTGGAAACCGTAATGAATTAAATATATTACTTAGACAACTGCTTAGCTTAAATCGCATTCCTCTTTAATGTCGTTTTTGTGTTGGATTCTCATTTACCGCCAGTTAATTGTTAAAGCCGAATATGAGACTAAGGCACTAAAAGTTACTCATTGATATTTCCTGGATACACACGAAACGACAACATATTTGTGCACAGAAATATCATATTTGAATAAAAAACACAAAAATTTGGTAACGGAAATTGCTCGGAGATAGTAATATTCGGATATGATCTGAGGGTGACAAATACATCGCAATTGGGAAGTATACCGCTGGCAATGGTCACTTACTGTAGTGTGATAATGAAATAAAGTTAAGAAATAATTACCCAACAACAATAACTGCAACAACAAGAGTACAACAATCAATTCCATGAAAGGAAAATATTAAATAAATAGTACTAGTTTAATATTCTAAATCCAGCATCGTCATATACAAATTCACACACAACTTACGTAATTCCAGTGCTTAGCACTACGACTTATAATACTATAAGCTGACCTTACTACTAGCTTAACATTTACACGTGATAGTAAAGTGAAGTTGAAATATAATTATCCAACTACAATAACAACAACAACAACATCGATAAGAGTACAACAAACAAATGCATGTGAATCAAATATTACAAGAAATACTACTAGTTTATCATTCTAAATCTAGCAGAAAATAAAAAAGTCAGTCCTCGACCTTTACAACTTTTACTTTTCGCTTTATACTAGCACTAATAATCTTCTTAAGCGTTTTGATATCGGAAGGGAATCTATCAAAGACTGCCGCAGGTAATTTATTCCAATCCTTCATGGTCTTGTTTACAAAGGGATACTTACTCAATATGACTCAGTAATCTTTCAGTGGTCCATTTATTTTAAAAAGAACACCATAGTATCACTGAAAAGCTCCTGGTTTGTAACACTGTGCTCATAACAAAGAGGTGAATACATTAATAACACACCAACTCGATCCTTGCGAAGTCGTTAGTAATCTAACGTGATTCGGTTCTCTGTTCCCTCTGTTACAATGTGAGCGAATAGGAGAGTTTGCGTCCGCTGTATTGATTGTGAGAATGAGAGAATTGTCCACAAAAGAGACGGCGTTTTTTACACGAAATGATCTTTCCATCATAGCGCACCCTCTTCGTTTGCAGACCACAGATGAACAGAATGTGCGGGTAATTAACGCGCATGCAGTAGCGTACGAAGTTATCACGGAGGTAGCTCTTCTACTAACACGGTATAATCTTGTTTCCCTGTGGCTGCGAGATTGCATCTACACACGATAAGTGCTGCTTGTGGTTAGAAGTGCCTCAGATGACTGAGGTGATTATTTTTAAAAATCCGCAGGAAAGGAACTCAGGGCTGAAAACATCCTAGGAATATGAGCTACAAATTTTAGGTAAATAAAGTATAAGGATATATTCTTTATTTATTCCTAAAATTTACAAACCATTCCTTAATCATAGTTATCTAGTCGATTAAATTACCACTACGAGCGCTAATCTAAGTCAATGCCGAGTTTCATAACTGCATTCGGAGGGAAAATTTTTCAAGAAATAAAATAACGCCTGATATTATTGAACCAAGGGACACATTGCAGAAAGAATTATATAAATAAGTTAATTTGGCTAGGATTTGAATCAAGAAGAGTAAACAAACAAGCGGTTTTAGGCTGATTTTCCTGAACTGCATTTAGACCGGAAGTGATATAGTTTGATGGAGCTATCGAAGACTCACAATTTGAAGCCTCTCCGGGCCCTTTATCCCTTTGTAGTACAACTGGACAACCGATTTATCTTAATTTAAACACAGGAACATATAGTAGCATTCCGATCAATTCGGGAGATAGTAGGTTCGAACCCCACTGTCGGCAGCCCTGAAAATGGTTTTCCGTGGTTTCCCATTTTCACACCAGGCAAATGCTGGGGCTGTACCTTAATTAAGGCCACGGCCGCTTCCTTCCCACTCCTAGCCCTTCCCTATCCCACCGTCGCCATAAGACCTATCTGAGTCGGTGCAACGTAAAGCAACTAGCATTCCGATCAACTAAGGAATGATTGTATCCCATCCTTCCTTCTGTCATTATATTTATCAGACAACTTTATTTCCTCTTCCCCTTCCGGTTCTTTCCTGTATTCAAGCGAGTTTTTTATGTGAATTTGTAAAACATAGGATTGTACAGTTTATATTGTGTGCATTTTTGTCGTTTGTAAGAATAACTAATTTGGATACTACGGATCTTTGTAATTCGGCGTTAAGCTGTTGCTGATCTTAAATAAATAATGATAATTGTTTTGAGAGGAAGTACAACTAGGCATCCATCCTCCTTTAAAACTGTTTAGAGGGAAAAACGAAGGGATCCGACACTTCGAAAAATGAAGATATCCGCTGAAGGAAGACAGTGCCCACGAGAGCATGAAAATTAAAGACTCTCTAGGCAAATTATTGATTGAATTTGCGTTCTATAATCAGTTAAAAATTACTAACACCTTCCTTGAGAAGAAAGACATACATAAATTTACATGGACTGCAAGAGGACAGCGATTAATTATTGACTATGTCATCATCATCATCTGTTTACCCTCCAGGTTCGGCTTTTTCCCTCGGACTCAGCGAGGGATCCCACCTCTACCGCCTCAAGGGCAGTGTCCTGGAGCTTCAGACTCTTGGTCGGGGGATACAACTGGGGAGTATGACCAGTACCTCGCCGAGGCGGCCTAACCTGCTGCTATGGTGAACAGGGTCCTTGTAGGGGGATGGGAAGATTGGAAGGGATAGGCAAGGATGAGGGAAGGAAGCGGCCGTGGCCTTAAGTTAGGTACCATCCCGGCATTCGCCTGGAGGTGAAGTGGGAAACCACGGAAAACCACTTCGAGGATGGCTGAGGCGGGAATCGAACCCACCTCTACTCAGTTGACCTCCCGAGGCTGAGTGGACCCCGTTCCAGCCCTCGTACCACTTTTCAAATTTCATGGCAGAGCCGGGAATCGAACCAGGACCTCCGGGGGTGGCAGCTAATCACGCTAACCACTACACCACAGAGGCTATTGACTATATACTGGTCAATAAAATGTTAGGCCTAGATGTAACCGATGTCAGACTACATACAGGCAGCTATTAATACACAGATCGTTATCTGCTCATTGCAAAAAACAGAACTCTTGCTAAATGGAGGAAAAGGCTGAATAGAAATATACAGAGAAACTAAGAACTCTGATGATGATGATGATGATGATGATGATGATGATGCTTGTTGTTTTAAGGGGCCTAACATCGAAGGTCATCGGCCAACTAAGAACTCTATAAGGTATATTTACTACAGGATGATGGAAAAAATACTTATATCAAAATCGGCTGCAACAGTACTTAGTTCAGATTCCGAAAAGTACTGATATTAAAAAAGAATGGGAAATCATAACCACAGCAATTCGGAGGGCAGCAGGTGAAGCTATTGAAATGCAGAGGAAATTTGGCAGAAAACTGGTCTTAAAATATGGAATAAATAAATGTTAGTCCGCCTCTGTGGTGTAGTGGTTAGTGTGATTAGCTGCCATCCCCGGAGGTCCGGGTTCGATTCACGGCTCTGCCACGAAATTTGAAAAGTGGTACGAGGGCTGGAACGGGGTCCACTCAGCCTCGGGAGGTCAACTGAGTAGAGGTGGGTTCGATTCCCACCTCAGCCATCCTGGAAGTGGTTTTCCGTGGTTTCCCACTTCTCCTCCAGGCGAATGCCGGGATGGTCCCCAACTTAAGGCCACGGCCGCTTCCTTCCCTCTTCCTTACCTATCCCTTCCAATCTTCCCATCCCTCCACAAGGCCCCTGTTCAGCATAGCAGGTGAGGCCGCCTGGGCGAGGTACTTGTCATACTCCCCAGTTGTATACCACGACCAAGGGTCTGAAGCTCCAGGACACTGCCTTTGAGGCGGTAGAGGTGGGATCCCTCACCAAGTTCGAGGGAAAAACCGAACCTGGAGGGTAAACAGATGATGATGATGATAAATAAATTTTAGAAGCTGTCAAGCAAAAACAAAGATTTTACTTGAAAATGATACAGCATCGTACCCCAAAAAATGAGAAAGAATCTAAAAACTGCAGGAACAAGGTGAAATCACTAACGAGAAAACTCAAGGAAGAATCATGGGGTAGGTTAATAAACTCAATAGAAGGTGATATTCATGGTAGGTAAAATATGGCGTATAAGTGAAGCACCTCAACAGTGATGAAAGAGAAACTCCTTATATAAGTGTAATCGAAGAAGAATCGTGGATACAACACTACAAAGAATTGTGGCATAACGAAGAGTATGGAGAGAGTCAGGAAGATCAAGATATAGATAACGACGCTGAAGGAATTGACCCAATAGATATACAGGGTAAAGCAAAATTCGCGCACTCGGGCGTCGCAGTGCATTTCCTCACATGCCAGCAATAAGAAAAATGTCTCTCACAAAAGTTCGTCCTGCGAGTAGCGTATATCAGGCAGAAAAAAGGACGTTGAAGAGTGGCAATCTGGCAACACTGTAACCACATGTACGGTAAGTAGTTCTGTCAGCTAACATTAGCTGTGTTGTATAGTTGGTGCAGTGGATGGAGTTTTGGGTTGGCAAGCAGGAGGTTAAGGGTTCGGTCCTGGGTTGAGGCGCTTTTTTAATTTGCAAATTTCCATCGGACATTACATACTGTAACACAGTAAGACACCGTACCTTAGGTCACATGTATCCTACATTTACAACATTTTGTAACGCTGAACACAACAAATACTTTGCTAGGCCCACTGGTAACGTAAGGCCCTAACGAAATGTAATGAACCTGAACGAGGTAAGAATAATAGTTGGTACTAATCTAAGACCATTGGAGGAGGGTACAAAGAAAACAGGTTTCGCATCTAGTGTATGAAGTGGTGCGAATAAATTCACGCCTTTCACAGCTGACCAATGAAAACGATTGTTCGTCCATTTCTAGGATCGTAGTATGTTTCTACAGGACCCGCTGCGATCGCTATTGACGATTAAGATGCCGGATACCATACCACCAGGACTACATTTACGAAATAAAAAGCATACGCTTCAACCCAGGATCGACCCCTCGACCTCCTGCATAATAACTCAAAACCCTATCCACTGCACCAACTGTACAGCACGAATAGCATGTGCTGACAGAGGTAGTTACACGACATGTGATTACAGTGTTGCCAGATTGCCACTCTTCAACGTCCTTTTTCTGCCGGATATACTCGCAGGGTGAACTTTTGTGAGAGACATTTCTTTTATTGCTGGCATGTGAAGAGACGCGCTGCGACGCCCGAGTGCGCGAATTTCGCTTCACCCTGTAGAAGAAATTAATCATCATCATCATCATCTGTTTTTCCCTCCAGGTTCGGCTTTTCCCTCGGACTCAGCGAGGGATCCCACCTCTACCGCCTCAAGGGCAGTGTCCTGGAGCTTCAGACTCTTGGTCGGGGGATACAACTGGGGAGTATGACTAGTACCTCGCCCAGGCGGCCTCACCTGCTATGGTGAACAGGGGCCTTGTAGGGGGATGGGAAGATTGGAAGGGATAGGCAAAGATGAGGGAAGGAAGCGGCCGTGGCCTTAAGTTAGGTACCATCCCGACATTCGCCTGGAGGTGAAGTGGGAAACCACGGAAAACCACTTCGAGGATTGCTGAGGTGGGAATCGAACCCACCTCTACTCAGTTGACATCCGAGGCTGAGTGGACCCCGTTCCAGCCCTCGTACCACTTTTCAAATTTCGTGGCAGAGCCGGGAATCGAACCCTGACATCCGGGGATGGCAGCTAATCACGCTAACCACTACACCACAGAGGCGAGCAGAAGAAATTAATACGGTTCTGAAATTCTTCAAAAATAGAAAAGCACCAGGGTTAGACAATATAAATATGGAGTTGTTCAAATATGGGGAGGGGGTCATTCTTAAATTGTCCTGCTCCATGGCTAAATGGTTAGCGTGCTGCCCTTTGGTCACAGGGGTCCCCGGTTCGATTCCCGTCAGGGTCGGGAATTTTAACCATCATTGGTTAATTTCTCTGACGCGGCGACTGGGTGTACGTGTCGTATTCATCATCATTTCATTCTCATCATGACGCGCAGGGCGCCTATGGGAGTCAAATCGAAATACCTGCACCTGTCGATCCGATCATGTCCTCGGACTCTCCCAACACTAAAAGCCATACGCCATTTCATTTTCATTCTTAAATTTAGATTGTTTTACCTGGTCCCGAGAGCTGATTCGAGGTCCACCCAGCCTACGTGATTGCAGTTGAGGAGCTGTATGACCGTGTGTTGGTGGCCCCAGTCTAGAAAGCCAAGAATAACGGCCGAGTGTATGCGTGGTGCTGACCACATGACACCTTGTAATCTGCAGGCCTATCTGAGCGGCATTCGCTTGGTAGGCCAAAGCCCTTTGGGGCTATTGAACAATTGCGTTTCTTTGTTTTATTTTAAATTGCTTTCGAAGTACTGGAAATTCTTCTCACGTTCTCAGTCTGCAGTTCCTGTCGTTCAAAGTAGTGATAATAGGATTTTAATAATCAAACAATCTCCTTCCGTTTATTTAAATTAACCCATAAGTAATCCAATAAAATAATAGAATTGTTTCAAATGTCATACAAGTGTATCGCATATTCGGATGGGCCATGAACAATTTTTTCGGTATAAGTATGTCGGATGGACAATCGATTAAAACAAGCGAATAGACGCTCTTATGAAAAATAGAAATACGCCCTTCTCCAAATGTACCTCCAAAAGCTGACACTAAATGAGTGAATAAATTGTCTTGAACACTTTTCGCTCGAATGCAGTTCCGAATGAATAATTGAAAAAATAATCCAGTGGAAAAATTCACTATTGGATTGCCCCATTGATTCGAATGGAGTTCCGGATGGGTAATCAAAAATGCATGCATACATCATCCTTATACAACCTGTGACAATGAAGTTCGGTGAATGAAGTCAGAACGGTCAATTCGGCAAAACTGGCGACAGATAACGCTGCACCAGCGTACCAGCAGGTTTTGACCACCTGCTCCCAACGTTGTTCAGTTGAGCATCGTGTGTATGACCTGTCTGACACAGTGCGTGTTTAGTGCGTTGGTTCTGAACTGCGAACAGGAACATGAACGACCAAAAGATCAATGAACAGATTTGTTTTAAGCTTGTCAAGACATCGAAAGAAACGCATGATAGCTGGTACGTCTTTATGAAGATCAAGCACTGTCCTTGAAGTGTGTATACGAGTGGTTCGCCCGTTTTCAAAGAGGCCGGGCAAGTGTTTCTGACAATCCCCGTAGCAGAAGACCGGTGACCGCCGTCAGTGACGAAAACATTGAAGAGGTGAGGACATTAATCACGAACGATCGGCGATTAACTGTGCGCATGATAGCGGATGAACTGTAGATTAACCGTGAATCCGTGCGACAACCTAGGACCAAGGAAATGTTTTCATTCCTCTCCCTTTCTGGGAGGAGCGGGCCAATTAGAATGTGACGCCTTCTCTCTGGCCAGGAAATTATCCAGAAATTGGGGAAGGGAAAAACGTGTTCTCGTCTTGTGCAACATCACTTGACTGACGATCAGAGGAAGTCATGTTTAGAGGCTTCACAGGATTTTGTCGAAACAGCGGATGCGACACCAAATTTCTTGAACTCTATTGTCAATGAGGATGAAACCTGGTATCTCAGGTATGACCCTTAAAGGAAACGGCAAAGCATGGAATAGCGTTCTCCGGGATACCCCCGTCGGAAAAAAGTCAGAACCGAAAAGTGAAGCATCAAACTTTGAAAGGAAAGAGATTTGATGAGATTTCTGGCATCCAACGAAACGTGACGAGGCTTTTGAACACCATCCCAAAGGAAGCCTTCTTGAAAAGTTTCCTGGATATGTATCGCCGATCTCAGCAGTGTATAGTTATGGTAGAAGACTATTTCGAACGACAGTAAGGTCACTGTCGTGCATTGTTCATCTATGTTGATAGTGCAGGGCTATTCACCGAACTTTATTGTCACAGGTTGTAGACCGTTATACCTTTTAACGTACAGTCAGCAGGCCTCTGCGAATTTACTAAAAGTCGCCACAATCCTGTATTTGCAACTAGTGCTGTGGCTTCATTTACTCCTATACCTCTTATCTCTAAATCGTTAGGAACTGAGTCTAACCATCGTCGTCTTGGTCTCCCTATACTTCTATTACGCTCTATAATATAGTCCATTATACTCCTAGGTAAACTATCTTCCTCCATTCGCCTCGCATGACCCCACCACCGCAGCCGGTTTATACATAGAGCTTCATCCATCGAGTTCGTTTCTAAGTTAACATTTATCTCCTCATTCTGAGTACTCTCCTGCCATTGTTCCAACCAGTTTGTAAAAGCAATAATCGAAAAAATAATCGGATGGAAAAAGATATTTGTTAGATTGCCTCATTCGTTCGAATGAATAATCGAAAATACAACCTGTGACAATAAAGTTCGGTGAATAGTCCTTTACTATCAACATAGGTAAACAATGCACGACAGTGACCTTACTGTACTTCGAAGTAATCCCCTCCCATAACTATGCATTGCTGAGATCGGCGATACATGTCCTGGAAACTTTGCAAGAAGGCTTCCTTTGGGATGGTGTTCAAAAACCTCGTCACGTTTCGTAGGATGTCAGGAATATCGTCAAATCTCTTTCCTCTCAAAGCGAGTGTATGTCGTGGGAATAGGGAGAAGTCTGGAGGATTGAGATCTGGCGAGGAGATCCCGGAAAAGGCCACTCCATGCTTTGCCGTTTCCTTTCAGTGTCGTACCAGGTTTCATCCTCAGTGACAATACAGTTCAAGAAATTTGGTGTCGCATCCGCCGTTTCGACAAAATCCTGTGAAGCCTCTAAACGTGCCTTCTTCTGATCGTCAGTCAAGTGATGTGGAACAAGACGAGAACACGGTTTCCTCTTCAATAACTTCTGGGTAACGATTTATCGCACGGATTCACGTTTAATCTACAGTTCATCCGCTATCATGCGCGCAGTCAATCGCCGATCTTCGTGATAAATGTCCTCACCTTCTCAATGTTTTCGTCACTGAAGGTGGTCGCCGGTCTGCCGCTACGCGGGTTGTCAGAAACACTTTCCCGGCCTCTTTGAAAACGGGCGAACCACTCGTACAAATACTTCAAGGACAGTGTTTGATCTTCATAAACACGTACCAGCACTGCATGCGTTTCTTTCGGTGTCTTGCCAAGCTTAATACAAAACTGTACCTTGATCTTTTGGTCGTTCATGTTCCTGTTCGCAGTTCAGAACAAACGCACTAAACACTCACTGTGTCAAACAGATCGTACACGGCACAACACACGATGCCCAACTGAACAACGTAGGGAGCAGGTGGTCAAAACCTGCTGCTACGCAGGTGCAGAGTTATGTGTCACCAGTGTTTCCGGATGGACTGTTCTGACTTCATTCACCGAACTTTATTGTCACAGGTTGTATAATCGAATAAGCTATTATTTTGTACTCCATTACCCCATCACTAGTTCAAAGTCGTGTTTAATGCCGTTTTGATGTTCATTCGTCCGGATGTGCTAGGACCATTTGCCTATAAAAATATAGTAAGCAAAGAAATTACGGGTATATGACAGGTAAAGTACTCTACTCATTTACTAAGCAGTTTCATGTGAAGATAAATACAGACAAATAATGACAAATCGCGATGTCATACAATCAATCAAACCGTAAACTACAAAGCCAGACTACGGTACATGAGGTGAATATTGCACATTGTGCTGTCTTCTAGTGGCAACAATAACAGTTCAAGTTCGAAATGGTAGTCTGTCGCTAAATTGATGTATAAACGCACGAGTATACCGCTAAATGACATGTATTTAGTCAATAAAGTAAGCAGCTCCGTTAAGTACTAACTGTAGGAACAACTCTGCTGAGCATAGTAGTTCATTATGATATTTATTTGCAAGGTACTGTGTGAGAAGGAGTTTTAAAGGATGAAGTCATAGAAATGCAATGAAATGGCGTATGGCTTTTAGTGCCGGGAGTGTCCGAGGACATGTTCGGCTCGCCAGGTGCAGTTCTTTTGATTTGACTCCCGTAGGCGACCTGCACGTCGTGATGAGGATGAAGTGATGATGAAGACGACACATGCACCCAGCCCCCTTGTCAGCGAAATTAACCAATGATGGTTAAAATTCCCGACTCTGCCGGGAATCGAACCCGGGACCCCTGTGACCAAAGCCCAGCACGCTAACCATTTAGCCAGGGAGCCGGACGAAGTCAAAAATTAACTGGACAACAAGAAATAAAAATAATTGAATAAACAAAAGAAGTGGATTAACAAAGCGAAACTGATAAAGACAAAGCTTTACGGACACGTACAAAACGCGAGACTAAGACATAAAATTTCCCATACCAATCGAAGTGGCCGAGCGGGTTAGAGGCGTGCAACTATGATCTTGCATTCAGTAGGCAGTGGTTTCGAACCCCAATGTCGGCAGCCCTGAAAACGTTTGTCCCATTTTCACACCAGCAAAATCCTGGCGCTGTACTTTAATGAAGGCAATGACCGCTTTCTTCGCCTTTCTTGCCCCATCGTCGCCATAGGACATCTCTGTGTCAATGCGACGTAAAAGCAAATTTAAAAATTTCTCCCTGTCGTGAAGGGCAACCAACTGAAAAGTGGAAGAGGGGCTATCTCAAATTGAGGGCGTGCGTTGGTGACCAGGGGTCCCCTAGCTGGGTCTGGCATTGTTTCCACTTACTTGTACCTGGCTCCACGCTTCACGTTTCCTATGTGACCTCTCTTGGTCAACTCTTGTTCTTCTCCGACCCCGATGGTATTAGGCTTATGAGGCATAGGGACTTTCATGTTCATGGCCTTCGTGGCTTTTCCCTTTCTTCAGCAGATTCTTTCTTTTTTTCGAAATGTCGGACTTCCACCACGTTCCTCCTATCAGGGATGACCATGAAGTTTCGGTTCGACAGCCGTACAGTTCTGAATCGGGATGCCAATCAGGCGAAGTGGCCTCATCCCACCGACGCACCAGGTTGAAAATCTCCTTGTGGTAAGACACTGTGCCCTGCTCCGTGAAGAAGTCCGTATCCGCCTGGTGCACATCCTCGTGCGACAGGAATCATCAAGGCATTTTTGAAGGGACCGAAGGTGTGATAATCGCATGGGGAGATTGTTGTTGCCCTTAATGAATGAGGGTGGCCTCCCAGATCGACATGCGTGTTTTGTCGGGAAGCGCCCCGCGCGGAACTTGGTCCACCATTCCTCAATGGTAGTTTTCTACAGACATGCAGCACCATACACAGTCTTCATTCTCAGATGGATGTCCACCGGTGTTCATCCTTCGGCAAACAACAACAGAATAACATCACGTTGGTCCTAGTTCAACGCATTTGGTAATACCGTTGCCATGGTTCACGTGGCCGCATTCGCATGCACCTCGTCACGACGCGACTGCCACACTAATACCTTTGGCTACATATCCGTGCTTACATACCAGCATGGGAGTCACACCACGTTGCTTCTCCGCTGCAGCAACGCCCTCAAATGGAAAATTTTGATCACGCCCTACTATTTTCTTTCTTAATCCGTTTACCTACCAGCGTTCTCTTTCCGTCGAACTCAGCGAGAGATCCGAACTCTATCGCCTCAAGATAATTGTCATAGAGAGTGAGACTTTTGGTCATGGAATACAACTGGAGAGGAGGACCAGTACCTTTCCCAGGCGGCCTCAGCTGCTATGCTGAGCAGGGGCCTTGTAGGGGATGGGGAGATCGGAAGTGATATACAAGGGCTTCTGTGTGTGGCAGCTAAACAATCTAACCACTACACCACAGAGGCTGACTTGATCACGCCTTATAATTAGTGTTTATTAGAGGATGGCAGTCTTTTTTAATTCCTTTTAAACAATAATCACTACTGTTATCACCGGGCTTCCGCTCCTTCCAATCTTTCCATCCCCACAAGGGCACTGTTCAACACAGCACCTGGGCGAGGTACTGGTCATCCTTCCTAGTTGTATCCTCGACCAAAGGTCTCAAGCTATAGGAAACTGAACTAGAGGCAGTATATGTGTGATCCCTCACTGAGTCCGAGGGTGAAAGCAACCCTGGAGAGCATACAGATAAGAAAGAAAGGAAGAAAGGAAGAAATAATAAAAGAAGAAAACTAAGAATGGGAGCTCCAGCTAAGTACCATTTGCAATTAATATAAAATTACTGAAAATATAAATACTGCAAGGAGTTACATAATTTTTCGTTAAAGTACTTAATTTGATATTATTTCTTTTTTCCTTCCTTCCTTCCTTCCTTTCTTTCTTTCTTTCTTTCTTTCTTTCTTTCTTTCTTTCCTCCTTTCTTAATCTCTTTACCCTTCAGCGTTGGTTTTACCCTCGGGCTCAGTGATGGATCCCACCTCTACTACTTCAAGGGATCGCGAGACTTTGGGTCGGAGGATTAAAGTGGTCCAGGCAGCCTCACCTGCTGTACTGAACAGGGGCCTTGTATGGGGGATGGGAAGATTGGGAGGGATAGACAAGGAAGAGGCAAGGAGCCGGCCTTAAGTTAGGTACCATCCCGGAATTTGCCTGGAGGAGAAGTAGGAAATCACGCAAAACCACTTCGAGGATGGCTGACGTGGGAACCGAACCCATATATACTAAGTTGATCTCCAGAGGCTGAGTGGACCCCGTTCCAGCCCTCGTACCACGTTACGAATTTCGTGGAAGGGCCGGGAATCGAAACCGTGCCTTCGGGGATGGCACTTAATCATGCTTACCACTACACCACAGAGGCGGACAGTCATAAGTGTAATGAGAATATTAATGGCTCTACGTCCTTGTAACTATATTTTACGACTTTCATTGAGGTTTATGTATCGAACGTCGCTCTTCTGACACGGAGCATCTCTAGTACGAACGTTGTGCTGGAACTGAACCATTCGGCTTTGGTTACGAGCTCGATGGGGGTTGATGTCTGGCCACAAGTCGGTAGCCATGCAAGTGTCAGTTGCAGTTCAGTGTGCATATATTCAAGGCGAGGTTTTTGAAATCGACCTTCGGGCTGTTTGTATATGCTCTCTTCACACCCAAGAGCGCAAGGGAGGGGATATATTATTGCTCGGTTGCTTAACGCGAGGAAAGTTGTGTTCGCAATTACGTGCTAGCCTTGTGACAGTATAAACTTTAATACAAATGTTGTATGACGCGAAGATGAACTGCAAATTAAGTATTCAATCAAATGTATTTGTTCCGGGATATCTGTGGAACAGCAGAGGTGAAAGAAGGTGCCGGGATGAATGGGTCTAACCACAGAGTCAAACTTAATTTAAAATTTTAACCAAGGTTATATTATCCAGAAAACAATAGAAATTTGATAGCTTTTCACTTTAGGGAAATTACAAAGACATAGCAATCTAAAACCAAAACTTAGAAGTATCCAAGAATTTTAACTCTCTTGTGATACAAGCCCCTAGTTTTACAATTTCGAGCTCCTAGCTCAACGCACACATTTGTTCAAGGGCAGAAATCCCCTGATAACATGGAGCACTTGCTCCCACTTTGCAAAGTCAAGCTTCCCAGAGGCCTTCTTACAACACTAGGAAAGAGCTGACACGCTCTCAGTTTTTCAAGCCTATTCAAGGCAATATCAGACTTTACAATTATTTGCCATCAAGGCACAACTTAAACAAATGAAACGAGGGTATCTCGTACCCAACCTACTGGGCCTTAGCCGAAAAAGAACAGGTTAAGTAAATGGCCCGAAACACCAAGTTGAATCGAGGCGTGTACTTGCACACCTAAATATGCATTCTTAAAACTTGAAAGGCACTAGGTCGATGAAACAGGAGCTATTCCCAAACTATTGAGGTGATTCGTATAGGAATAATTTAAGACATTATAGGAAGGAAGAAAACCAGTTACAAAACGTAGTCACCTCAAACCAATATGAAGGGGACCTCGAGAGGGTAAATTACTCTCTATCCCCGAATTAAAGTTGCAGATTTTATGAAGTTTTTACATAAGCCGGCAGAAAATTAAATTTTTTAGAAAATTACGTTACATGGTATAAGTTTCGGACCTTTCCCGCGGCTTAAACTGCTGAGCTAGCAAGAAATAAAAATGTTAAACGGCCATTACCTTGCCGAAGAACTGCTGTCTGATGAGAGAGTCGCCACCCGTCTCCTGCTTTACATACGCACACTCAGTTAGATGTTGATCAAATGGCCAAGAGCCGTGAAAATCCGCAGTTTATAAACCCTCGTGGAAAGTTCGAGACCTTTCATGAATAATCAAGCCACACCCTCTCACTTTATTGGCAGATGAAAAAGTTACACACAAAATCGAAGAAGAAGCCGGTGATTGGTTAGCAATTAATTACAGAAAATCTGGATTGGCTAAGTTCAAACCTGGCGGAAAGAAAAGATAAATATTGCCCACCCACAAATAAATGATTGAAATTTAGAAAAGAGGAACATTATGAATACAAAATTTCTTCAAAAAGTTCATTCACTTCGCACCAGGGTGCATGATCATGGATTTTTAGTGACATCTGTTGTAGAAAGTCCAAACTTCTTGATAAGTGGTAACCAAAACACGTAGAATTTCACACAATCTTGGAGGCGTCACCATCACAAAATTAAGGTAGTGACATCTTCTGAGTAAAAGTTTAAGTAGGTCTTGTTCCAAATTCAGTGTTTCTCCTGTAAAGGAGTTCTAATTGGCGCAAGATTTAGATGTGACATGTAGAGGTGTACCGCCCGGTAAAGTATTAATAACATAAATACCAACTCCTGTCCTCAGGATAGTTGTTTCACGTCGCACCGACACAGATAGGTCTTATGGCGACGATAGGAGAGGAAAGGGCTAGGAGTGGGAACGAAGCGGCCGTGGACTTAATTAAGGTCCGGCCCCAGCATTTGCCTGGTGTGAAAAAGGAAATCCACGGAAAACCATCCTCAAGGCTGCCGAGAGTGGAGTTCAAACTCACCATCTCCATATACTGGATACTGGCCGCACTTAAGCGACTGCAGCTATCGAGCTCGGTGACACACAAAAAAGTAAGTTCTAACACAAATTATGCGGGGTACGATATATTTTGTCCTAGAATGTACAACAATATTAACATCTAGGAATATCCGACCGCCTCTGTGGCGTACTGGTTAGTGTGATTAGCTGCCACCTCGGGAGGCCCGGGTTCCATTCCCGGCTTTGCCATGAAATTTGAAAAGTGGTGCGAAGGCCGGAACGGGGTTCTCTCGGCCTAGGTCAATTAAGTAGTGGGTGGTTTGATTCCCACCTCAGCCACCTTCGAATTGGTTTTCCGTGGTTTACCACTTTTCCTACAGGCAAATGCCGGGATTGTACCTAACTTAAGGTCACGGCCGCTTCCTTCACCCCATGCTAACCTTATTACTCTATCAAGCCATTTTACCCATGCCTTCCCATTATACTTCAACATTTCAGGTCTAATTTCATCTATCCCTGCTACTTTATGACAATGGAGTTCATTCACCACTTCATTAATTAAGTGTAATTCTTCCAACATCCTTGTACTCATCCCCATGAGCTGGGTTGTTTGCGATATCACAAGGAAGATACTCGCTTAAGTTGGGAAGATTTTCAAATTATTCCTTCCACCTCTTCAGTGATTTCCTGGGATGTATTATGAAGATACTCGCTTAAGTTGGGAAGATTTTCAAATTATTCCTTCCACCTCTTCAGTGATTTCCTGGGATGTATTATGTGTTCACCTGATTTACCCCAATCATTATTCATTTCTTTATTTCCCTCCTTTCCTAACATTCTTTATTACTGTATAGAAAGGTTTCCCTGATGCTTGACTTAGCCTTTCCAAGTTATCGCCAAAATCTTTCCAAGACTTCTTCTTGGATTCAGCAATTATTTGTTTCGCTCTGTTTGTTTCTTCTGCATACAATTCCCTGTCTGCATTAGTCATTGTATGGAGCCAATTCTGATAAGCATTCTCTCACTTTATCATTCCACAAAATATGTTCACTTTTACTCATGGTTACATACAGTTGTGCCTAGACATTCCCTTGCTGTTTCTACCACAGCATTCTTGTATGACAGCTCGATAGCTACAGTCGCGTAAGTGCGGCCGGTATCCAGTATTCGGGAGATAGTAGGTTCGAACCCCATTATCGGCAGCTCTGAAGACGGTTTTCCGTGGTTTCCCACTTTCACACCAGGAAAATGCCGGGGCTGTACCTTAATTAAGGCCACGGCCGCTTCCTTCCAAGTCCTAGCCCTTTCCTATCCCATCGTCGCCATAAGACACATATGTGTCGGTGCGACGTAAAGCCAATAGCAAAAAAAAAAAAAAATTCTTGTATGTAACCCACTCTCTTTCTGTATCCTGAACGTGCTTACTGCCCACTGTTTGGAACTTCCCACTAATCATATCCGTGTACTTCTGTCTAATTTCCTTATCCTGCAGATTTTCTATCCTTATTCGTATGCAGGCAGATTTCACTTTCTCTATACTATGCATAGATGTACTTAGTTTGTACATATAAGATAGTGGTTAGTACCATCAAAATATCCCCGGAATACCCACACATTCCTGATAGATTTCCTCAATTCAAAGTCGATTAAGATATAGTACCTAATGGATCTGGTACCCTTACCCTCCCATGTGTAGCGGTGAGTAGCTTTATGCTTGAAGAATGTGTTTGTAACTGCTAAACCCATTCTAGCACAGAAGTCGAGCAAACGCTTCCAATTCCTAGTAGCTTCCATACCTACTCTACATTTACCAATCACCCTTTCGTTTCCTTCAGTTCGATTTCCAACTCTCGCATTATTTATTTATCATATGATGAAAGGACGAATGTAAGCTATTTACAAAATTAAATAGAAAAGTACTCACATATGTACACACTCTCAAGTTCATAAAAATATTCACAATATTATGTCCAGATGGTCAATCCACTGAATGGTTTCTTGTGTTAGGTTGTGGAGATCTAAACGCTCTGTGGGGACATTCGAGCACTATACCTCGTATGATCCATGGTTTGCTGTTCTTCACTGCAGTCGCAGTGAGGAGAGGACTTCCATCCCCACTTGTTCAGTATTGCTCCGAAACTTCCCTGGCCAGTACAGTACACACCACTGTCATCGAGGTGAATGAAAGCCTGAGGGCTGCTCCCAAGGAGTGACGTATCAGGGAGTTTTGGTTCTGCCACTGATTGTTCCAGGCATCCGGTATTTTGAAGTGATTGTCATTCACACTGATTGCTGTTCGCCACGATGGTTGTCTGGACTTTAATCGGTGCGGTAATAATACTGGACAATCAGTGGAATGTTTTCAATTTTCTTCCATGTTTTCATCAATGGCTGAGATCTTCTTGGGGGTGGCGGTGGAATGTTACTTAGAACCGATAGCCAGGGCGTGTTAGCAGATCGGATACATCCTGTGTTGTGGCACGTTGCTTGATTGAGCTGCGTGTCAATTAATTTAATGTGAGCACTGTTTAACCCTGTAGGACAGCAGTATACTGCACTTGAGTACGAAGGAGCCAGAGCAGTGAATCAAAGGACTGTTGCATTGACACACCAGCTGGTCTCTGCTAATTTCTGTAATATGTTGTTCCGGGTTTTAATTTTAGCTGCTACGTGCTTGAGATACATTTTGTATGTCAGTAATCTGTTCAGGGTTACCCCTATGTATTTAGGGTTAGAGCAGTATTGGGGAATTTTTAAACGTGCCCGTGTTTTGCTACGGTACTCTACAATGTATACCGATTTCTATGTAAATTACTGTACACGCGGTGAGATTAAAAAAAAAATGCATGTCCCTTAGTGTTATAGAAGAAACGCCATGGAGAGGTCCCCGTATATTCTTTCCTCTCTAAGGCTGGATTGTGGAGTTGTGATGATAACGGCAGGCTCACTTGCTGACTGCCATTCACAATCAAGTTGGGAAATTACAGTATAATGGCAGTCCCCGTTTCCTACTGCCAGTCACAATCGATTTGGGGAGTTTTCGTTAAAATAGCAAGCCCCCATTCCTACTTCCAGACACATACCAATTGGGGAGCTTTCATTATAATGGCAGGCACTTTCCCTACTGCCAGTCAAAATTGAGTTATGCTGTTTTCATTATAATTACAAGCGCCTTTTTCTAATGCCAGACAGCTTATGCCAGTCGCACTCGTGCTGGTGAGTTTCAATTATAATAGCAGGTCATTCTGCCTAATGCCAGTCACATTTTAAATGGGTAAATTTGTTTATAATGGCACGCACCCTTTCCTACTGCCACACACAATCGGGTAGGGGAGATTTGAACAAAACTGCATGCTCCTTTGTCTTCTGCTAGTCAAACCGAGAAGGTAGTTATTCATTAAAACTGTAGACTCTCCTTACGAATGCCAGTGACACTGGAGTTGGAGAAGGACCCCATTCCTACTGCCAGTCAGAGTAGAAGTGGGGAGAATTGATTACAACAGGAGACGCCCTCCTGCTGAGAGTTACTATCACTCTGTAAAGTATTAATAATAATAATAATAATAATAATAATAATAATAATAATAATAATAATAATAATAATAATGACAGACACGCCATTTCTAGATCGCTCCAAATCGACTTCAATGAATATAGATTGATATACGAAAGTATTTGCACGTTTACAATATTGCAGACATTCATTTATAGAGTAACTGCTGCTTAACGGTACGTCATATCGACAGACGGACTGTAAAAGAAAAGGCATCATTTAGCGATGTACATGGTATATCCTATGAGATCTTCTCCTAACCCCTTAATTATGTGTTAAAATGAGTTAGCGACGTTCAATAGGGCGATATTTCAGTACAGCTTTCAGGCATTGCATTACTTTCCGTATACTTATCTGACAACTAGAAACATGAAATTTAGTTCAAATATGACCACTATGGCTGAATTTGATAACTCTATCTTTCCTATACGTTTTTCAAACTATGAACTATGCTCTAAGAAGAAAAAAGTGCACCTACAATCGAGAAATACAGCCACATCTAACGTATACGGGAGAGAATACGACAACACGTCATGGGACCGAAGTTGTAGAACACTCCAAATTAAACCACGATTGTGCTCCGTTTTTTGATACGACTCACCGTTTAGCCACCAAATACCTCGAAAGGCAGTTCTGCACCGTCATTGAAATTGCCTCATTATTTCGATATTTTTGGGCGTAAAAGAGGTCAATTTCAACATCTTGGAATTTTTCCGTCGGTTGCAGACTAAAAGCTATAATTTCGACAAAATTTCAATTTTCTAGCACGTATGACAGATTGTGTCGCCTTCTTGATTTTGGTGGAGGGGAGTAAAAATTAGTAACTTCCTAAAAGTTCTTAAGCCCACGAAACCTATAGGTTATCGCTTTGGATGAATATATACGACTGCGTTCTTTTGAGATTCTTCGACTTTTCTAAGGATCCTGAGGTCATGAACTTCTGTGGTACCAAATTGTAAATTTTTGAGGCGCCTGGAAATGCCTCATTAGTTCACGTCTGTTTTCATTTTTATACCTTTGTTATGGACAGATCGCACCAAACCGACTTGCTTTTATATATATAAATGAAGAAAATTATTTGGGTGTACATTCTGGTAGAAAATTGTTCGTTTCTCACGTATGCTATGTCACTCCTTGGTTTACTCTGCAGATTTTCGATATCAGAGATACAAATGCCTTCAGGGGCTTCAAAGTTTGCTATGTTCTACCGATTGCCGAATACGCCTCTCCAGTCTGGCCCATTTCTTCTTCTTCAAATCTCAGGCACCTTGATCATGTAGAATCTTTCTTGTGTGAAACTGTCAGAGACAGGATCCTTGTCTGTCGCAACTTGAGCACTAAACAAGAGCTTGCAATATTAAACCTCAGAACTCCTTCAGCTCAGATGAGAGTAGCGTACCTTAGGCTACTACACAAAGCAGCCAAGGTATATTTAGGTCAACAAAATTAGCCTTCTTCTTCTCCCTGCACGTCCCTTACCATAGAACTGGAATGAATTCCTCTTCCATACTTCCTACTCCCTATTTACCCTTGCCCACAGGTCCATTCTTATACATTTTTTCTGCCATCTAAGATGCATCATCTATAGTCACCATAAGACCTATCTGTGTCGGTGGGACGTAAATCAGCTTGCAAAAAAAACGCATCATCTCTAAAAGCAAGTCTACATATCTTCTTATCATACCGTTCCACCTCGATAATATTTCTTTCATAACTTAGCTTCCATCTGCTGTTTGACTCCCCTCTTTTTCAATGGTTATATCGAACAGGCGGTAAAGGAAATTAAAGAGGAGTTTGGAAAGGGAATTACCATCTAAGGGGGGGAGGAAATCAAAAGACTGAAATGTGCCAATGATAATACTTTATCTGAGACTGCAGAAGAACTGCATAAACTGGCAAATGTTATGGACAGTGTCTTCGATTGAAAATAAATAAGTCAAAAAGAAGCAATGGAATGTTATCGAACGAAGTTAGGTTATGCAGGTAATATGAGATTAGGAAATGAAGTCTTAAAGGAAGAAGATGAATATTGTTACTTGGGTAGTAAAATAACTAACAATAACAGAAGTAAGGTGGATATAAAAAGCAGACTAGCACAAGCAAGGAAGGACTTTCTTAAAAAAAGAAATTTACTCACTTCGAAGATTGATATAGAAATTAGGAATCTGTTTTCCAAAGACTTTCGTCTGGAGCGTAGCATTGTGTGCAAGTGAAACATCGATGATAATTAGGTCAGAAAGGAAGAGAATGGAAGCTTTTGAAATGTTGTGTTTCAGAAGAATGCTGAAGGTGAGATGGGTAGATCGAATCACAAATGAAGAGATACTGAATCGAATTGATGAGAGAAGATCGATTTAGCTGAATTTGACGAGAATACGAGAATGATAGAACACGTCTTAAGAGAGCCAGAACTTGTTCAATTCGTTTTTGAGGGAAGTGTAGGTGGTAATAACGGCAGGGGAAGGCCAAGGTCTGAAAATGAAAATCAGATTAGAGCAGATGTAAGATGCAGCATTTTTTACAAATGAAAAGTTTAGCACAGGATAGGGTGGCACGGAGAGGTGCATCATACCAGTCTATAGACTGAAACAATAACAACTTAGCTTCGTTTATTCTTATTCCGGTAGCTCCGTTATCTTACATTCGCGATCTCGTCTGTTGTAGTTACGTACATTTTCTTTAATTTATGTCACTGTATCGCCGGCCCCGTAGTGTAGGGGTAGCATGCCTTCCCCTTACCCCAAGGCCCCGGGCTCTATTTTCGGCCAGTTCAGGGGTTTATACCTGGATCTGAGGGCTGGTTCGAGGTCCACTCAGCCTACGTGATTAGAATTGAGGAGCTATCTGACGGTGAGACAGCAGCTCCGGTCTAAAAAGCCAAGAATAAGGGCCGAGAGGATTCGTCGTGCTGGTCACACGACACCTCGTAATCTGGCGGCCTTCGGGCTGAGCAGAGGTCGCTTGGTAGGCTAAGGCCCTTCAGGGCTGTAGTAGCATGGGCTTAGCTAAGACACTGTTTCAGTAACATGTAATGCCTTGTGTAGTTCATTTGTGTATATTTATGTCCTCTACAGTATGTTATTAAGTTTTGTAACAACTGTATTGTACATAACAGATGTATTACTAAACTTTGTAATTTTCTGCTACGTTTATCTGATTCTCTATTAAATTAATTAATTAAATAAACTTACTTTAGAGCTTAATTTTTAAAATATTACGACTCAGGAAAAGTCAGAGTTTTCTTGTTCATAATTACTTAGGAACAGGATACCATTTCATTCTAAAGTGTTGTTGTTTGAGTCGTCATACCATAGTCTGATTTGATGCAGCTTTCCATGCCACCCTATCCTGTGCTCAACTTTTCGTTTCTACGTAATTACTACATCCAACATCCGATCTAATCTGCTTGTCATATTCATACCTTGGTTCGCCCCTACCGATCTTACCGCCTACACTTCGCTCAAAAACCAGCAGAACAGGTTCTGGGTGTCTTAAGATGTGTCCTATCATTCTATCACTTCTTCTTGTCAAATTTACCTTAACCGATCTCCTTTCTCCAATTCTATTAAGTATCTCTTCATTCGTGATTCCATCTATCCATCTCACTTCAGCATTGTTCTGTAACACCAAATTTCAAAAGCTTCTATTCTCTTTCTTTTTGACTTGTTATCGTCCATGTTACACTTCAATACAATGCCACGCTCCACACGAAAGTCTTCAAAAACATATTTCTAATTCCTCTATCAATGTTCGAAGTGAGCAGATTTATTTTCTTAAGAAAGCTCTTCCTTGCTTGTGCCGGTCTGCATTTTATGTCCTCCTTACTTCTGCTATCGTTACTTATTTAACTACCCAAATAACAACAGTCATATACTTCCTTTAAGACTTCATTTCCTAATCTAATATTTCCTGCATCACCTGCCTTCGTTCGACTCCACTTCATTACTTTTTTTTTTCAATTTACTGTATTTACTTTCATCTCGTACTCCTTCCCCAAGACTTCGTCCACACCATTCAGTAATTTATCCAGATCTTCTGAAGTTTCAGATAAAATAACAATATCTCCTTGGATTGCGTTTCCCTTTCCAAATTCCTCTTCGCTTTCTTTTACTGCCTATTCTATATACAAGTATTGAAAAGTAAGGGGGGCAAAGTGCAGCCTTGCCTAACTCATTTCTGGATTGTTGCTCCTTTGTCAAAGCCCTCGAATTTTATCACTGGTGACTGATTTTTATACAGATTGTAGATTATTCTTCGTTCTCGGTATCTGATCCCCATCCCATTTAGAATCTCAAATAGCTTCGTCCAATCAATATTATCGATTGCCTTTTCTAGATCTAACAATGCCTTGTACATTGGCTTGTCCTCCTTAATTTGATCACCTAAGATCAGACGTGCAGGGCCCGCGGAGGCACCGGGTTCGATCACCGTCCAGGTCAGGGACTTTTACCTGTATCTGATGGCTGGTTCGAGGTCCAATCAGCCTACTTGATTACAACTGAGAAGCTATCTGATCGTGAGATAGCGGCCCCGGTATAGATATCCAAGAATAACTGTCGAGAGGATTCGTCGTGTTGACCACACGACACCTCATCTTCTGCAGGCCTTCGGGCTGAGCAGCGGTCGCTTCATAGGCCATATCCCTCAGGAGGTGTTGGACCCATGTGGTTTTAACATCAGGCGTAAAGTCAGGATTGCTTCACGTGTTCCTACATTTCTTCTGAATCGAAATTCATCTTTTCTCAACTGAGTTTCATCTTTTGCAAATAATACGTATTAATATTTTGCAGTATTACAGTAAATATTACAATCCTTGCATCATTTTTAAACGAAATATTTTGCTTTAATTGTGTCTACTTAAATTACGATACCGATTCAGTGGTTAACCACCTGGCAGGACACCTCTTTACCATCTGACTCGTTGCTGCTCTCCGTTACGTCACTTCAAAGACGGGCACCACCTTGATGGATTCTGATGTTATCTATTACACCTGTCTTGAAACTCATTTCAGAATTCCAGTAATAATAGAAACACGTACTTCAAATTTGCTTACTAATTGTGAAAGACAATACAAGTTCAGTCAAATACCTTTACCTGTGGCTAGGATGTATCGATTGTCCTGTCACGACAACCTGACATCGGTTAGCATCGATCGCCTGTAACACAGGCTACCCGCTACCATGACATTACATTCTCCCTTAGTTCCTTGTCACGATGTCTTTCGCTTAGCGTTTTGGAAAAATCTCTACTGACCAGGCAGTGGAGCAGGCTCTGCTATAATGTTGTATCTCTCAATAGGAAAATAATATTAATAATGTAATGATGCAGTTCTTTTCTCCGTTTGATGTGGTTTAAAAACAGCATTTTGGGCCGATGACCTAGTTTTTAGGCCCCTTCAAACAACAAATATCATCATGATCATCATCATCATCATCATCAGACAGCATTGTCCTTACCCTGTAACAATATCACGATTTTGCTGAACGTGTATGAAAAACTTATTTTTCTTCACAACGCTAGTAGTAAGCTCAACCTATAGAATTGTAAGCCGTAGTATTACGCACTTAAGTTGTATGTGAATTTGTGTATGATAATGCTGGATTTAGAATTTTTTTAATTTCTTTCTTTTTTGCTATTTGCTTTACGTCGCACCGACACAGATAGGTCTTATGGCGACGATGGGACGGGAAAGGCCTAGGAATGGGAAGGAAGCGGCCGTGGCCTTAATTAAGGTACAGCCCCAGCATTTGCCTGGTGTGAAATTGGGAAACCACGGAAAACTATCTTCAGGGCTGCCGACAGTGGGGTTCGAACCCACTATCTCCCGGATGCGAGCTCACAGCTGCGCGCTCCTAACCGCACGGCCAACTCGCCCGGTGATTTAGAATGTAATATTTTCTTTCCAGGGAATTGCTTGTTATACTCTTGTTGTTGTTGTTGTTGTAACATTTTGAAACACTTAAGGTACGTGCGAATTTGTACATGGCGATGTTGTAATGTTATAGTGTTATAGTGATAAGCACTGGAAATAATTACGTTGTGTGAGAATTTTTATATTATGAAGCTGGATTGAGAATATTAAAATAGTAGTATATCTAGTAATATCTTCTCTCCATGGAATTGCTTGTTGTACACTTGTTGTTTTGTTGTTGTGTAGTTATATTTTAACTTTATTTTATTATCACATTGCCATAAGTAATCATTGCAACCAGGATATTTCCAACTGAAATGTATTTGCTAATATTATTATTATTATTAATAATAATAATAATAAGAAGAAGAAGAACGCAGCCAAAAGCAGTTCCATTATTTTCGCAGACGCATTAAGTCTAGCATTTTCAAAGCAAATAAACAACATAAACTAGGGTCTACAATGAAATATAAAAAAGTATCCTTCGACAGGCAAGGGATGCCATGGATTGTTTCTACCACCCCCACTCACAATGGGTGCTCGTTAAGACACGGGCTGGGTAGGGTACTCTTGGGCTGTCAAACTTGAAGTTAGCCTAGGTGTTGCTTTCATGTATCGAGGACCGGGCGAGTTGGCCGTGCGGTTAGGGGAGCACAGCTGTGAGCTTTTATCCGGGAGATAGTGGGCTCGAACCCCACTGTCGGCAGCCCTGAAGATGGTTTTCCGTGGTTTCCCACTTTCACACCAGGCAAATGCTGGGGCTGTACCTTAATTAAGGCCACGGCCGTTTCCTTCCCAGTCCTAGCCCTCCCCTATCCCATCGTCGCCTTAAGACCTATGTGTCGGTGTGACGTAAAGCAACTAGCAAAAAAAAAAAGGCAAAGGAAGTACTCGGGTGAAACATATGGATATGAGAAGTCTTACACCTACTTCGTCAGGGATGTTTAGCTGAGTAGTTTGTGATCAAATGATTCGAATTACTCGGCAAGAATTTCGGAAACATATCCATAAACAATGCAAGCATTACCATTGTCTTATCAGGCTAGAGACTCTTGAAATATAATAAAATGTAATATTTTTTCTAGTATGTGTAATATGCTGCAAACATAGACAAGTAAATTTCAGTGGTGTTATATAAGTAATAAATAGCACAATATGAAGGTAAATTTGGAATTAAAGAGGGCAAACTGAGGCAAATGTTCGGTTATAAGAAGAGGAGTTAGGGATTGGAATAATTTACCACGGGAGATTCTTTGAAATTATTTAAGAAAAACATACAAAAACTTCAGATAGGGAATTTGCCACCTGGGCACTAAATGCTGATCAGTGGTGATTGACTGATATCGTCCCGGGGGCTGCCTTATGTACTCGGTTCCGCAGCAAGTTGAACTTGACGACGTATCATTTAATGAGAAAGTGCATACGATATGTCTCCAGTGCTATGGACCCGTCACACACACGTTGCACCCTGAAGCAGGGCAATCGGTAGATCAAAGCAACGATGATTGAACACTGTGAATAATGCGAATCTGCAAACAAAAACCTATTGACGCTTTGCAATACCCCAGTGGGGTCGTGAGTGCGAACACAGTCACACGTGTGGATTTTGGTCTCAATGTGTATTTTAAATTGCTACCTGTCAATGACATAATCTAGTAATTTTTATTCGTACGGGAGTTCTGAACTAGGATTCAGGACTTCAAATGGACTGTATCGCCATTGACCTATACAAGGCTTTTGACTGTGTAGCTGAACTAGACAAAAGAGTCGTTGAACGGGTGGCTACATTTCTAGTAAATAGAACTCAGAGAATGCGAGTAGGTGGAGCGTTATCTGATGCTGTAATGATTAAGAGATGGTCCAACAGAGCAGTATTATTGGACCTTTATGTTTTCTTTTATATACATAAATGATATGGATAAAGATCTGGAATGACAGACAAGGATATTTCCGGATGATGTTATACTGTATAGAGTAGGGGCAGGATTGTGAGCGACTGCAGGAGGACTTAAACAATGCAGTGAGAGGGACAGCAAACAATGGTATGAATGTAAATGGGATGAAAAGTCAAGTTGTAAGTTTCACGAAGAGGAAAAGTCCTCTCAGTTTTAATTATTGTGTTGATGGGGTGATGGTACCTCATGGGGAACACTGTAAGTACCTAGGTGTTAATACGAGGAATGACCTTCATTAGGGCAAACATATTAATGAAGTTGTTTACAAAGGTTACAGATCTCTTCACATGGTTATGACAATATTGAGGGGTTATAATAAGGATGTAAAAGTGAGAGCAGTTAGATTATGGGGTCAGTGTATGAAATCCTCACCAGGACTACTTGACACGAGAACTGCAAAAACTTTAAAAGGAAAGCAACACGATTGTTCTGGGTGATTTCCGGTAAAGAAGTAGTGTAACTAAAATGTTGCAAACTTTGGGCGGGGAAGACTTGGAACTAAGGAGACGAGATGATCGACTATGCGGTATGTTTCAAGCTGTCAGTCGTGAGTAGGCGTGGAATAACATAAGTAGAAGAATTAGCTTGAGTGAAGCCTTTAAAAACAGGAATGTCATTTATTGAACATTACAGGCTTTACGCTCAGATACATGTTCACAATGCCAGATTACATAAAACAGAAAGAACCATTAAAACTAAAGAAACCGAACACTTATAAACATAACTTAAAACACACCAACTATATCTACTAGGCGGCCCCTGACAAGGACGAATGACCAGTCCACATGTAATGGCCAACGCTATAACCCTATAATCTTACCACTAACATGGCGGCCCTCCACAGGGGTGGGATACCAGTCTCCGTCTGTCCTTAATGATGGCTTGAATACTTACGACGCACGATGGCTGCTACTGTAACTCGCCGCTCTTGCATAAGGAGAGCATCTACCTGCTGGACAACGGCATCAGTAATGCGGTTTGCAGTTCCAGAGCGTGCATTAATGTCCTTCCCTGAATCGCTTTTACCCTGCCTTCACACCTGCAATGGACGTGCACTGTTCTCCGTACACTTGTGTATTTTGAAGCGTCTATGTCACTGTTAGCACGACTGAGTTCAGTGGACGATCAAAGGGTGCATGTGCTCGCTCTGTCGCCACGTGATGTGCTCCCATTGTACCTCCAGTGGCGAGTTTACGACCCTAGCTCTCTTACAGGGACCGCACCTTCTTCAGCAGGCAATTGCATTAAGATTCTTTCGGCAGTTTTCATTTTATAGACTCCGACTCGTTTATTTTTTGAATGGCCCTCGTAGATAGATGACAAAGTCAGGTTGCCTAGTTACCACGCTGTCGGTTTTCAGTCATGCTAAACTAATGAAGCTAATTCTTGATATACAGCCAGACCAAACAGGTATCCATATTTAAATGCCACTTTGAAATGCATGGTGTCATTATAAATATATTCTACCCTTCCGCTGACAAGGGGAGGTAGTTGAGTCACTGCGGGATGCAACACAGTCGGCCCACTGTGATGGAGAAAGACGCTACCGTTAAGCATAGGGAGAAATACACGGCCCTCCACCCCCTGCAGAGTGGAGAGTCTCGCCTGCAGTAAGAAAATCTTAATTGTATCACTGTGTGAAATTCTGCATAAAAGCCTACTCACTGGAAAAATATACAGTATAATGCTTCTGCTTCTTTCAACATCTATAGACGAGTTTGCGGGTGGGGGTGTAGAATACATGCTCAGGATCCCCTGCCTGGCGCAAGAGGCGACTGATACCACCTATATTTGTCAGCTTAAATCACAATAACATGAAACTGGACCGGAACAGGATCAGCTGCGTAAATCTGAGATGTGATAACCATAGATCACCGTGGCTTCGAGTTCAACAGTGCTGTGAACTTCAACTGTTATCACTTCATTATAACTGTTAGGTCCTTCAGTCTGCGAAAAAATTATTTAAGTATACAAACATATCAGAAGGAGTTTCAAGTGTTGTGTTATATCAGTGACATTTTAGTTGGTGTTGAATACTATATCAGAGATATTTTCAAGTATTATGCTATCTATTTTTGTTTGTATGGCCAATTAGATTTTAAGTGCTTTAATATATTATGGCTGATGATGGCCTAATATCAAAAGGCTGAAATTAGTACCATGATTGTCCGGCTCCATGGCTAAATGGTTAGTGTGCTGGCCTTTGGTCACAGGGGTCCCGGGTGCGATTCCCGGCAGAGTCAGTAATTTTAGCCATAATTGGTTATTTCGCTGGCAAGGGATTTGGGTGTAAGTGTCGTCTTCATCATCATTTCATCCTCATCACGATGCGCAGGTCGCCTATGGGAGTCAAATCAAAAGACCTGCATCTGGCAAGCTAAACTTGTCTTCGTACACTCCCGCCACTAAAAGCCATACGCCATTTCATTTCAGTACCATTATTAAAATAAATTGAAGTACTAATTTTATATTGTACTGATTAGGTGGATTACCTCATTTGTCTACAATAACCTGATACTTCCTGAGTGGGCCTGCTTGCGTTCCTCTGTGCAAGGGACACCGTGTCTTCTTTTTTTTTGTTCGCCTCGGTTTAGACCGTTCGTCACTAACTCCCTTTCGGGAAAGACTTCTGTCGAGGCGTTTACCGGCTTGATCTGCAGCACTTGAAAGTCTTCTTTGGTGTTTCTAAATCAAGGCATCGTGGTTTTAGGTTTTGAATCAAATAAGTGAAAGATATGTTTGGTCAACCTGTTTCCGTCGATTCCTTTGAGGTGACCATAAAATCGTCCCCGTCTTTTGCGGATCGTGTCTGTCACTTTTTCTATTTTGTCATAGACTTCCGTATTGATTGCTTTTCTGCTGAGTTCCATTTTTTTTAGTTCGATCCCACGATTCCCTAATATATTGTGCTCTCCTGTTACTCCAGTTCTCCAAGGAGTACTTTATTAGCATTTATGGATAGAATTTCAGGTGCATATATAACTTTGGCTCCAGAAACGTTCCGTAGTGACATATCTTGATATTTTGGGGAAGGTATCGTTTTGTTGTAGATAGCTGGTAGGCAATTTCAAGTTTGCGTATTTCTTCCCTAAGTGCGTCCTTGACCAATCCATTCTTTATGACCATCTCACGCAATTTACTTAAAATATTATGATTTACTAGCTGATGTACCCGTGCTTCGCTACGGACTTCTACATTGTATACAGAATTCTAGGTTACGTAGTGTACACGTTGTGAGCAAGATTGTATTAAATTGCAAAGCTCTCAGCGTTACCCTAGAAACGCGAAGGGGATGTCACCAAACATCTTTTCTCATATGAAGACTGAGTTAGGAAATTTTCACTGTAATGGTAGACCCGCTTGCATACCATCAGTCACAATCAGGTTGGGGAGCTTTCATTATAATGGTAGGCACTCACTCTCCACTTGCCCTTTTAAATCCTCAGAAAGACTTAGTGGTTTTTCCAACTGGAATGAACATATATTACAATGACGTCAGTAGGCATGGTGCGATAAGAAGCAATGCTTTTATATGAAATACTCGATCAAATAGAAAACCACACATCTTCTCACCATTAACGAACAGGACTTCGCTGCCGATCTAACAGTCCAAAGTTCCAGAGCTGGAATGACCAAGGCGCAGACTGTCGTGATTCGTGAACACTCTTCGTCTTTTTTCGGTGGGGAGTGGGTCGAATAGTGGCGACTCCCAGGGCAAAAACTCTGCCCCTTTTACTAATCTGTTTCCTAGGATTACCGATGAGTCAGAAAGTATCAATTCACTACACTGGTGGTGGAAAAATCTGTCTGAATTGGAGGCAAATTTTTCCTCCAAGCCAGAGGAGAAACCGCCTCTTTGCTGCTAATTAGGAATAAAATGAATGTAGAATTTAGCAAAAATGAAGAGGAAGAAGCTTTTCTTAAGAAAAGACTCTTTTCAGGGTTGAATGTAGAGTTATTTAGTGAATTGTGCTGTTATAATTTGGAATAGCCCTAATTGTTAATATAGATCATGCTGTACAACTACTACTGTTATTACTACTACTTTTTTACTAAGTGAGCCTCTGCCTTAAGTATGCCCACTGCTCATTCAAAACAGCGCGTCAGAATAGGAGTAGTATAATAAGCGGGTTCTGCCGCCGCCTCCGCCTCCGGGGTCCCAGGGTCCCCTCCGCCTCCGCCTCACGGGAGGCCCTCCCAGAGGCCTCCTCCACCTCCGCCTCCCGAGGGGCCTTCCCAGAGGCCTCCTCCGCCTCCCGCGGGAAATTTGAATTGGTAAACAAAGCCACGTGCTTTTTGACAGCTGTCATCGACAACAACGCATCGCTAACCTCACTGCTGCCATCTTGAGGGGCCTAAACCTCAGTAGTACCAACTGAACCTAACTAGCGCGAGGTAAACAAATCCACGTGTTTTTTGACAGCCACGTGCTTTTTGACAGACAACAACGCATCGCTAACCTCAGTACTGCCATCTTGACGGGCCTAAACCTCAGTAGTACCAACTTAACCTCACAAGCGCGAGATAAGCAAATCCACGTGTTTTTTGACAGCTGTCATCCGCCAACTTTAAACTACAGAGCACCGTGCTGCCCTCTTTATCGCAGTAGTTGCAAATTCGTCACCTGTCATCGGCAGTGCTGCCATCTTGGCGGACCTAAACCTTAGTGCTACCAACTTAACCTCACTAGCGCGAGATAAACAAATCCACGTGCTTTTCTGACAGCTGTCATCCGCCATCTTTAATCCATAGAGCACAGTGCTGCCCTCTTTAGCTACTTACCTTTGAAATGTGATGGCGGATAATTTGAAAAATGCTTTTTGACAGCAGCCATCTTTGAGCACCGTGCTGCACTCTGGTGACAGACAATTCCACGTGACAGCAGCCATCTTTAATCAAGAGAGCACAGGGCTGCACTCTATGTGGTGGCGGCAATTTGAAAAATTTCACATGCTCTTGTTTGGAAACAAAGCCACGTGCTTTTTTGACAGCTACCATCCACCATCTTTAATCAAGAGAGCATCGTACTACACTCTCTAGTTGAAATGTGGTGGCGGCAATTTGAAAAATTCCACGTGCTCTTGTTTGGAAACAATGTTACATGCTTATTTGACAGCTACCATCCGCCATGTTTAATCAAGGGAGCACCGTGCTGCACTCTCTAGTTGAAATGTGGTGGCGGATAATTTGAAAAATGCTTTTTGACAGCAGCCATCTTTAATCCAGAGAGCAGCGTGCTGCCCTCTTCAGCTAGATACCTGTGGTGGCAGGCAATTCCACGTGACAGCAGCCATCTTTAATCAAGAGAGCACCGTGCTGCCCTCTTTGTGGTGGCGGGAAATTCCACGTGCGCTTGTTTGGAAACAAACTCACGTGCTTTTTTCTGACAGCTGTCATCCGCCATCTTGCATCACAAACCTCAGTGCTGTACTGTTTAGCTAGATACCTTTTAAATGTGGTGGCGGCAAATGCTACATTCTCTTGTTTGGAAACAAACCTATGCACTTTTCTTTGACAGCTATCATCCGCCATCTTTAATCCAGAGAGCACCGTGCTGCCCTCTTTAGCTACTTACCTTTGAAATGTGGTGGCGGCAAATTCTACGCGCTCTACAAACTCATGTGCTTTTCTGACAGCTGTCATCCGCCATCTTTAATCCAGAGAGAACAGTGCTGCATTCTATGTGGTGGCGGCAAATTCCACGTGCTCTTGTTTGGAAACAAATTCCACGTGCTCTTCAGCTGTCATCCACCATCTTTAATCAAGAGAGCACCTTGATGCCCTCTTTGTGGTGGCGGATAAATTGAAAAATTCTTTTTTGACAAGCAGCCATCTTTAATGAAAAGAGCATCCTCCTGCTATCTTGTGGGTAATTTTTACGTCACAGCTGTCGTCCACCATGTTGCATTGCTAACCTTAATGCTGCCCTCTTTAGCTACTTACCTTTGAAAAAAATCTATTTTACAAGCTGTCATCCGCCATCTTGCATTGCAAACCTCAGTGCTGCACTCTTTAGTTGAAATGTGGTAGCGGATAATTTGAAAAATTTCTTTTTTGACAAGCAGCCATCTTTAAACTACGCAACACCGTGCTGCTATCTTTATCGTAGTAGCGAGCAATTTAATATCTAGATGCTTTTCTAACAGCTGTCATCCGCCATCTTGCAGCGCAAACCTCAGTGCTGCACTCTTTAGTTGAAATGTGGTGGCGGTAAATTCGAACAAGTTTAATCATACATCGGGGGAGCTAGAGTAAGCACGTGCTGCAGTGATGACGTCATCATGCATGTTTAGACTTGTCCGTTTTCTTAAGAGTAAGTCGGTGTAAAGGAATGTGGTAGCGGTAAATTCCAACAAGTTTAAACATGCATCGGGAAAGCTAGAGTAAGCACGTGCTGCAGTGATGACGTTATTGTAGGTGCGCATGTTTAAACCCGTTCGTTGACTAAAAGCTTTAGTCTTCGAGAAACAGTGATAGAGAGTAGAGTGCAAACATGACGAAAACATTCATAGTTGATGTGCAAGGCTTTAAAGTAAACGGAAAGTAAAGAGTTGGCTGTGTTAGATTGCAGTGTGTTGTGGGCACCAAAACTTGTTAGTTTAGTATTTAGCCCACCGTTCCCTTACTGTTTGCAAACAGATGAAGATAAAAAGCAGACTCAGTGGATTGAAAACAATTTAGGTTTGAAGTGGGAAGAAAAAGGAATACCTTATCGTTTTCTACCTTTAATGGTGAATGCGCATTTGTCAAGAGCAGATCTTGTTCTTTTAAAGGGTTGTGAAAAGAAAGAATGGTTGCGTGATATTCTACCATCATCGTGTGAAATTATCGACATGCATGAATTGGAGTGCCCATCATTTAAAACTCTTCCGAAAGAGCATAGTAGAGAAACAAGCAAACAGTCTTTACAACATGTATGCATGCTCTTTGATTGGTTGTGTTGCAGTGCATGCCGGGAAGTGAACAACATATGTAAACTACAGTGTCGAAATAACCTTAGTGTAAAAGAAACATTTGTAGAGTGAAGACATCATGTCATTTCTAACAGATACTAAGTGTAACGCAGTTGAAAAGGCGATCGTAAAGTTTTATGCATGCAAAAAGAAACTAAACACTTTTACTGAAGAAGAGTTAAATGCATTACCAAAGGCATTTTTGGTTAATGTAGCTGCGTACGCTGAAAAGAAGATTTGGGATAAGGTGCCTCGTGAGTGGACTCAAGATCCTGTTTTGTCAGAGCAGCAGTGAGGTTAGTGATGCGTTGTTGTCGATGACAGCTGTCAAAAAGCACGTGGCTTTGTTTACCAATTCAAATTTCCCGCGGGAGGCGGAGGAGGCCTCTGGGAAGGCCCCTCGGGAGGCGGAGGCGGAGGAGGCCTCTGGGAGGGCCTCCCGTGAGGCGGAGGCGGAGGGGCCCCTGGGAGCCCGGAGGCGGAGGCGGCGGCAGAACCCGCTTATTATACTACTAGTAGGGATCGAATAGCTAGAATACTACGATGTACCACTGTGTGTTATGTACCAGCTGTATCAGAAAATGTATGAACCAGAAGAATGTCATGCTAAAGAATAAAGTTTTCTAACTCCCCAGCTATTTCCCACCAATATTCAGTCAGGCTCTTATACTCGGTACGCAACAGTAATCCCATCTTTCGGAGTTGAGAGGCAGCATAAGAGGCAAAGAACATCACAACAAACAATAGTCAATGTAATGTAATGTTGATCAATGTTATGCGCTTTCGATATTGTAGGCCTTCACATTTAGTTTTCTTCCGACTTTGAAATACCACTCTTATCATAGTAGGTACGTTAAAACTGAATAAAACATGACCGGAAATTGTACTTCCTATAACATTTTATGTAGTACTTTTCGACAGGACCAATGATATAGGTATTTAAAAAATTCCATTTTAGGCGCCTTCCCATAAACTAAAATTTCATCCAGGTTGAATACAATTATTTATAGTTTAGACTGTAGTTTCATATTCCTCGACTCTATATACTGATTGTCATTAAATTCTGTTCACCTTTTTTCTCGTGGCTCGGCGTTGATATGGACTTAGCAACAAAAATACAAATTCATTAATATCTGTGTTATCATAGCCAGTACGGTAAAAATGTATAAGACATAAATGGTCGGAAATTTAATTTTATATAACTTTGGTTATATAGTATTTATCGATACGACCGCTAATAGTATAAATATTTGAGAATTACATTTTAGGCCTCCCACTAAACTACCATTTCACTGAGCATTAATTCAATAATTTGTAGCATATATTGTAGTGGATCATCCTCCGACTTCGCATACCAATTTTCAATGAGATAGGGCCCCTAATAAGGCAAATATTTAAGAATTAACTTTTAGGCCTTCCCCTAAGCTACCATTTCATTTAGTGTGAATACAATTATTTGTGGCCTAGATTGTAGCGACTTATTCGCCGAATTTGCATACTTATTTTCATTAAATTCTCTTTAGCCGTTTTCTAGTGATGCGTGTACTGTACAGACAGACAGACAGACAGACAGACAGACAGACAGACAGACAGACAGACAGACAGACAGACAGACAGACAGACAGACAGACAGACAGACAGACAGACAGACAGACAGACAGACAGACAGACATTTTGTAAAAGTAAAAAGTGCATTTTCTTCTTACTGTGGATATGACCGATACAGAAATACCATTCTTTTCAAATTCTGAGCAATGTACAGACAAAACTCTTATTTTATATATAGATTATTATTATTACTATCATATGTTATTTGTAATTACTTCATCATTATCCATTTCCGTCGTCCAGTTTCCGCCTGGTTGGGATGTTTATGGCACCTTTCCTTCTTTCTCTATCCAACCTTAATTGTTCCTTCTTAATTCTGTTTCGTTGCAGCTTCCTTCTAATTATACTATTAATGATTGTTTTGAACCACGTCGTTCTGGCTTTCCGTCTTGCCCTCCTTCCTTCTATCTCGGTCTCCATAATCCGCTTTGGACTCCTTCCCTCTTCCATCCTCTTAACATATCCCTCTCTATTCAGTCGTAAAGCTTTATCACCCTGTCTACCTTCCTTAACGTCCCCATTTCTTACGTTGTACTTTCTTGTCTTCCCTATTATGCTCCTTAAAAGTATTATTTCATTGACCTGCATTTTATTCTCCTATCCTCTTTTCAGTGTCGGAGTCTCCACTGTATATGTCAGCATTGGGCAGCAGTACATCACCTCCTTACACTTCATTATTACTTCCCACCAGGTTCCTCACAATCTGGTTGTTGATTGTTCCTTTTGAATACTCTTACTGATATGCATGTCCAGTCTTATATCCTGCATCAGTTCACTTCGTAAGCACCGGAAGCCCTCCACAATTGAAAGGTTTTGTTTCTTTATTTTGATAAGTTCCCTCCCTTCGACATCTCCTGTAGTCGGTGCCATTGTCTTATCTACGCTGTAATAGACGTATATGTATATTTTAAATGGGTTAAGTGTAAGACAGGGATTTGAGTCCTAACTTCACCACAAATATAGGCATTATCTGTATATCTATTTATCTACCTACCTAACCAAATGGGGACCTCAAGAAACTCGGAATTTTGTAATGTGGTTTGGTGAGCATTAGGTCCCTAGCCTAGTCTAAAGTTTCCCATTCTTACCCCTGTTTAGTGCCTCACTCTACATTATCGTATCGCAGGTCTCTTGACCAACTCCTATCCTCTTCCGATTGCGACAGAATTAGGTTTCCGGGGTCTAGGGAACTGTTTCTTTTCTTATTTTTGTCTCCTCTTATTTATTCTATCCTTTCCCTTTCATTTTCCGATATCTTTGTTCATCGCACCGTTGCACATCTTTCGCTTTGTATTCAGATTATAATTAACATGGAATCCCACTGTTCTTCTTCTCCTCCTTCCTCGACCAGACGCTAATTTGTTACTCGTACTCACTGTTGCCAGTCGGTGAGATAAGATCTGCTCACTGGACAACCCCGGCGAAGGAATTTAACCTCTTCAGTTTGTATACAATTGTGTCTCTATCGAACACTTCACTAAGATTCAGTAAGGGAGAATAATAATATTAATGTTGAGTGTTTTTACTTTCCACTACCTACTTTTACGGTTTTCGGAGCCACGGAGGTGCCAGAATTTTGTCCCATGGGAGTTATTTTACGTCCTGGGAAACCTACTGACACGGGGCTTCCGTATTTGATCATCTTCAAGTACCATTTGACTGAGCGAGGATCAAACCTGGCAACTTGAGCTCGGAAAGCCATCGCTTTAACGGTTTGAGCCACTCAGCTCGGCCCAACAAGGGAGACACTCAAGAATTGTTCATATGTTTTTTGGAGAAAGGGCCAGGGAGAGGAAAGGAATGTGTAGACAAAGGCATTCATGTGACAAACAGATATGACTAGATGTAGGACATTCGTGGACATCGGTTTCATCCAGAGGAGCAAGTACAAGAGTAGGCGCAGTTGTCGATCCGTCTGAGACCTACCTCTTTCTATAAAACTGGAATTCATCGCCTCGTCTCCCAGTGGGATGAATGTATTAACGCTTTTGGTAATTACTTTCCAATAAAATCATTCTATGGTCACAATGAAGCGGATGTTCGGTTTACATTTGCCTGCATCTTACAGAACAGAGTAGGTCAGCACGGGTTAGGTTGGTATTGAGCGCTACATCAAAACAGTCTACGCATTAACGTTCCAAAGAACAACAAGAAACAACACAGAAATGATATTAATCTTCCTTTCTTCATCTGTTGACCCACCGGGGTTGGTTTTACCCTCGGACTCAGCGGGGTTCCCACCTCTACCTCCTCAACGGCAGTGTCCTGGAGAATGAAACTTTTTGGTTGGAGGATACAACTGCAGTACATCACCCAGACGACCTCATCTGTTATGCTGAACAGAGGCCTTGTGGAGGAATAGGAAGATTGGAAAGGACAGGCCAGGAACAGGGAGGGAAGCGGCCGTGGTCTGAAGTTAGGCACCATCGCGACATTTGCCTGGAGGAGATATGGGAAACCACCGAAAACCATTTCGAGAATGGCTGAGATGGGAATCGAACCCTCTTCTACTCAACTGACCTCCTGAGGCTGAGTGCATCAAGTTCTAGCCCTCGTACCACTTTTCAAATTTTGTAGCAAAGCCTGGAATCGAACCCAGGCCACTGGGGGTGGCATTTAATCACGCTAACCACTTCAACACAGAGGCGGACGTAATAATAATAATAATGATTGTACCGGAGGTACACCGGCTCCGTGCATTTAAATAAACTCTGAAACTGCTAGTGGAAGAACATTGGAAGTTCATCGTCAGATGTCTATACAGTCGACTTATGTGCGCCCTCTGGTGCGAGGATGAACAATCAATTTTCAAAGCAATTTTGTGTGTCAAGGTTTGCTAAATTGAATTATTTGTAGATTGTTTTTCTATTCTGAGGTTACTAGCACTTTTATCTCTTGTAAACTTGTATCCAATAGGGAATATTCTACATTTATTTTATCAACCAATCAGGAATTTTTGGTGTGTATTTGATTATCCAGTGATAATTTTGGGTGTGTCAGGGCTTCGGCCCAGAGATTTCTGGAACCTTCCGCTATAAAAGCTGGAACTTTTGGGTCATATTGTCTTTGGATCGCTCCAGTCCGAGTGTACAGTGTGTTTATAGAGGATGCAGGTGCGCGCCTAGCCCATCTCTGGAAGGGCCTCCAGCTTAAGGTAATGGCAGACACCTTTTAATCTTGTAATTGTCTCAGAAAGCTAGCCCGAGGGGAAGGTTACAAAGGAATGTAAACTTTCATTTCTCGAAGCAAATGTTCAAACCAGTCTAAAGAACCCTCTTTTGTTCCCCTTCAACTTGGTATGAGGTGACTGTGATTTTGTAATCTTTAAAATCTATCTCTAAATTGTGTAACTTAAAACTTTCTCAACATATAGACACCTCACTAGTACAGGCTTAACCACTGCAACTTCGGGCCATAAGCCCACATACGGTTTTAATGATGTTCTAGTGAATTCCAAATGAGTGCATGTGTTCGCCTCCTAACATTTTGATTTTCGGCCAACAACTTTAACTTTTCCTTTTTCACTAAGGCCAGGTAGGATGGGACTTATTACTCCTGCTAAAGTTAACTCCTATTATTGATTTTCGTTTTTAAATGTAAATCTGACTACTGAGTGGATAAGACAGTGAATACTGCTTGTTTTTTAAAAGTTTGTTTGTGCTTTTGAGAGGCTTGAAACTTGTTAATGTCGGAGAAGAGTCTCTTAATTAATTATGTGACGCAAAGACGCTCCGTGTGAATTTTGGGAGCTCAGTCTCCTTGTGGATTTATTGAAGGGAGCAATGGTGTTCTTGTAAAAATTTTAACTTGGGAACTTCAAGCTCATTTGTTAAATCGTTGTTGTTTTTCCACCATAGTTTCTTAAGCTCATGAGCTAACCTGGTCTAGTCCACGGTTAATTTTGTAAAGTTTAAAACTTGAAAAGCAAAAGATGGGAAGAAATAAAATTTCAAATTTTAAGTTTTGAATTCAAATTTGAACTTTTCTCTATCCATCCATTCATGTCCGAACCTTCCACCTTTGTCCACCACGGTATCCCCGTAATAATAATACTAATAATAATAATAATAATAATTGTACCGGGCGGTACACCTCCACGCCGCTAATTCAAACATTGCGCCAGTTGAAACTCCTCTACTGGAGAAAGCCTGAACTTTAACAACCACATTAATTCTAAGGTTTCTCAGAAGATGTCTCTACGGTAAATTTTGAACTATGTCAGTTTCGATTTGTATTTGTTTGCTCTGTAGTACGAAGTGTAAACATTCTCTTCTAGATGGCACTACGTAAGAACTACAATTGTGCACCCTAGTGCGAAGTGAAGGAACTCTCTTTTTAAGAAATTTGCTATTCATAAGTTTGTTCTTTGTTAAATTTCTTTCAGTCATTGTTTGGGTTGGCAGTATAACCCTTCTGTTTCCGCCAGTTTGAATTTGACCAATGAGTAATTTCTGTAATTAATTTTCCACCAATCCCAGATGTCTTCTTCAGTTTTGACTTGTAATCTTTAGCCGACCAATAAAATTTTGTGGGCGGGTTGTAATCATTCATGAAACGTCTCGAATTTTCCGCGAGGGTATACAAACTGATGATTTTCGGGTCTCGGGGCCACTTCAGTAACATCTTTCCTAGTGTGATTATGTAGCAGGGGGCGGGAAGCGCCTCTTTCTTCGGGCAGCAGTTCATCCATAAGGTAATGGCCGTTTAATAACTTCACTTTTCGCTAGCCTCAGAAGTTTAACCCTCGGGGCAGGTTCGAAAACGTTTCTCATGTAACCTATCGTTAAAACGTAATAGACACTTGGTAAAACTTCAACTCTTTAACTATAAATTAGGATAGAGAGTGCTAAACCCTCTCGAGCTCCCACTCCTATTGTTTTGAGGTGACTTTGTTTTCACAACCGTTTCTTCTTTTTTATATATATAATAAAGTCCTCTTATACAAGTCACCTCTTTAGTATGGGATTAGCCCTTGTGTATGTGGCCAAGTACCAAATAGGTTTTAAAAGTTTATTAGGAGTGCTAGTTACGCCTCCAGTCAAGTTAGAATTTTGGGCCATGTAATTAACCTGTTTTTTTTGTTTTTTTTACTGAATAGGCCTCAGTAGGTTGGGTATCAATATCTCTGGTCTTGTGTGCCCGGAGGGCAGCTTAAAGGTGGAGTTTGATGTGGCCTTTGAATAGGCTTGAACTTTGAGAACGGGTTGCTCTTTCTTAAAAATATATTTTCTGTGTGCCTCGAGCAGGCTTAACTGGGTAATTGGGAGCAAGTGCTCCTTGGCATGATTGGGGATTTCTGCCCCTTTGTTGAACTTTGTACATAGGTAAACTTGGGCTCATTGCTCAAGGATTGCGTGTCTGGGCTCGAAGCCCTAATCCATTAACCAATTGCAATTGTACATTCTTAATTTGTTGATATGCTACTGAGTACCTGTTATACTTGATATTTCTTGATCTTGAAAAGAAAATATAACCTTTGTTAAATTTTAAATTAACTTTAATTTCGTAGTTGAGACCTATTCCACCCAGCACCTTCTTTCACCTCTGCTGTTCCACAGATACCTCGGAACAACAACAATAATAATAATAATAATAATAATAATAATAATAGAAAACGGAGGAAGAAGGAAAATAAATGTCAAAATAATCCTCCAGGCGAGACTAGAGCAACGAAATACTAGCAGCTACGACATTCCATTACGGCGACAAGGTGCTAGACAAGTTCTTTAGGAACTGTTTTAATTCCGGACCGAATTCAGGCGATTGTTCTGTTTTGCCAATTTTCAACTGGAAAGCTTCTTTGTCCGCGTTTCCTTTATAATCCGCTCAATGAAGAACACGTGCTCCAGGCACACATTTCCTCACTAACAATGAAGGGCGTCAGCTCTATCTTGTTGAGTGGATTTTGTTTGATGAGAACCAGCAGACCGGCAAAGCGAAGAAAGAATGTTCGTAAAGTTGGTCCGGGAAGTGGTGCTGCTGAATTCAGCTCAGCCCGGACAGGTCGGGTCGGCACTTGACCTTTTAAAGATGATCGTCTAATGTAGCCTCCCTTAAGGCCAGAAGAAGTTACTTCAAGGGAGTTTCATTACTCCAGCGTCTTCGACTCAACTTTCTTTAAAAATTGACGTATAGCGTTCAGTCTCGGACGCCATGCTCCCAGTATTTACCAGAGAGAACACACTGGTAGCAAATATTGTCGTTATATGACAAAGTTCATTGACTGCACTAATCTAATAAGTCATTGCATGAAAAATGTTAACACACATTAAATCAAGCTATACACAACCAATTCAGTCAGACCCGTCTGTTGTCGGTACAAACTGTCTGTCGTAAGGGTCTACTGAAACGGCAATTCCCAGGACCTCTCAAATTGAGAGCATAGGTTGATGACCACATGTTCCCTGTCTTAGGGTAGTATTGCTTCGATTTAATTATACCAAAAACCAAACCAAACCCTATGGCGAAACAGCCCTGAAAGACTATGGTCTACCAAGCGACCATTGCTAAGCCCGAAGGCCTGCAGATTGCGAGGTATCACGTGGTCAGCAAGAAGAATCCTCTCGGCATTTATTGTTGGCTTTCTAGACCAGGGCCTCCTTGTCACAGTCAGATAGCTCCTCAATTGTAATCAATTAGACTGAGTCAACCTCTAACCATCCCTAAGATCCAGGTAAAAATCCCCAACCTGGCCGGAATCGAACGCAGGGTTTCCGGAAAAGAGACGGCAGGCTACCCTTGTACCATTTACTTGTACCCGACCTCTCAATTTCAACTTCCCTTATTTGGTCAACAAATTTTGTCTTTCGAATCCAATTGTTTTAGGTCTGTGAGACCTACGGAAACTTCCATTTTTAAGCCCTTTCGTTTGGTAACGTACTAGCGACCCTGTATACCTTATATGATACGTCGCATGTCTTACATTTTTTCTGACTCAGACAATTAGTGTAACTTGTATTATACATGATACATTCTGTGTTTCATGTTTGTAAATGTTGTGTTTTCTTTTGCTGCAAGGTTTAAATTTCAAAACTTGATAGAGTCCCGGACATATCATATATGATACAACCAAAAATACTGTGTTTACAGTTATGGCGCATTTTTCCGCTTTAGATGAAAATGAACAGAAAATAAATTAGTTAATGTCAACATCTCCCCCGAAAGGCTCCTGTGGCCAAATGTATACCTTAACCCACCTCCGCTCCCCAAAACCTAAAACATTACGTTTGCAGATGTGTCATATGCTATTTATTAAACACAAATAGCTAAAATATCAAAATTTGGCCTCAGGTCATTAGAAGTTATAACTGTATTCTCAGAAGAGTTTTTATCTGATGTATTTGGAGTTGTACAGGTTGAGCAACATAAAGCGGAACCAGTCCCGCAGACAAGCAGCCCAGCCTGCGCACGGGAAGTGCATGCGTGGCAGGAAGTCTGCAGTAAATCATTGTCGCGTAAGCTATTTCTAACAAATAAACGAACAAACAAACAAACAAAAAGCAAAGCAAAACTAATACATATATCACGCCAGGAGATGTTGCAACCACCTCCCTTCGTTGTTCAAGCATTTCTGGCATCTGCTTAGGAAATTGTTCATTACCCTTCAGTAACTTTGTACCCCTTCGAACAGAACCATAGGAAATTTATATTTCCTGAGAAAGTCGTCGAAGTGATTTTGTAGGAGACATTTTGCACGAACGTATGAGTCGTAGATGAATACTCTTTGGGGAACAAAATGCCGATCCCCGACTTGAGCCATCTGAGCCACTTTTCTTAATTCACTCTCTGTACTAATGTAACCAACGAAACACGTGCCACGTTTGCAAACGTTTAACAAAGACTGAAACCTGGCGCGGTAGCACAGCCTTCAGTACATCCACCACTGTATTTCGTCACCGGCCGATTCACTCACTCTGGAATTCCCGCGCACAGGACGGAGCGGTTCCGTTTTATTCTGTTCAACCGGTAATTCTTCTTAGGGCAATAATTACCATACCACCTTCTAATCACTAAGGGTTCATAGTACTTATGATTTTCTCCTACCGTTCACGCATTAATTTATTTTAAAAGGTACCTAACAGGCCAGTGATGGAGCAAATGCTAGCCATATAACACACAAAATTATCCCCTTGTCAACAGTCAATACTGTATAATCAAATTTCTGACCTCGATGAACGCACCAGAATTATTTGGTTCGAGATATTGTTAATATCCGAGGGAAAGCACCACTATTTGTTCCGGGTGTTTTCCGGAAAACGTTGAAAACTTTGGGAATAAGTAGACGAGTTGCTCAAGTAAACGGAATTTTCAGAGCTACCAACGGAAATAAGGTGGGGAGTGCCATTAGTAGATGGTTACGCTTGAATGGACTTTTTAAGGTAGGAAATATCATATGAAAACAAAGTTGGAATTAAAGAGGGAAACTGGAGAAATATTCGCTTATAAGAAGAGTATTTATATAAGAGAGATCTTCGATAAATTTACAACTTCCTTGAAATCAATTAAGAGTAGTTTGCTAAAAAAAATATTTGGACATGATCACCTTTTGGACAATGCAGATGCGGGACAAGTTTTTCTCCGGGTACTCCAGTTTTCCCTGTCATCTTTCATTCCAGCAACACCCTCCATTCTCATTTCATAGCAATCTATATATCATTAATAAATCACTTTGAGAGTGGCGACCCCATCGTACTAATAGCCTATATATAATTCGTTCATTACAACCCTGACCCGGTCAATGACATGAAAACAGGTTGTAGGTTTCCATTTTTCAATAACCTTTTGGACTTTTGACACGTCAAAAAGCACGGTAATATTCTTTACGTTTCGTAGATAAATTTTTGGGCATCTGCAACCTATGCAACATCTTTAAATGCTGATTAGTGTTGACTGAAGCAGTTGATCGTACTGAATAAGTGACAAATTGCATCGAATATCAGATTTCTCCTTGTGCGTTATTGTAAGTGAATTGTTGATATACTGTATGTGTGCAACTCATTGTTTGTACTTGCAGGGAAATCGTGTAAACATATCTCCAACGATTCAATCCATTTTCAACACGTAGAGAACCTTTACGGGTTCCAATTGCAAGGCGCCTAGCTTGCTTCCACTGACCTGTAACTGGATTGTCAGTTTAGCTCTTCTATCCGAGCTCTCTTAGCCAACACTTGCTCTCTGCCAACCTAAGCGTAATTAGGTTTGCGATCCCTACAGATTACTTCATTTTTACCCTTTCTTTTACCGATGACTTCATTCTTAGAAAGGTCGGTGATTCCCTGTCGTCCTTTGCTAATCCTTAGAAGTGTAGTAGTTTTGCAAAGTTTCAGCAACGATATATCGTAGTTAGAATCGTGTGCAGTGCTACGTGCTTTTAATGTGATTATATTCGACGCATGGCAGCATCTCTTGCATTTCGCTTCCACACAAGGGAAGAACGTTGTTGCTAGTAATACAAGGTCGACGGACGCAGACTACGTTTAGGACTACAAGTAGCTACGGCTGGTCGGACAGCTCTGCACTATGTCCAAGCAACCGCCTCTACCGTGGCGCTACACCTCTGTATTCAGGAGACGGATGGAGATAGTCCGTACCATCGGCTGTCCTGAAAATGCTTTTCCGTGGTTTTCCTTTCTGATGGACCAAGTCGAATTCTGGGAAAGTTCCTTGTTTAGGCTACGATCGCGAATCCTTTCACTTGTTCCGCACATCTCCTTCACAGTATGAAGTCTCCTGGCCTGAGAGATAGCGTCACCGTGTAGGTGGCCCGCCTCCTCCTTCAGGGACGGAACGAAAACTTATTTAGTACTAGTACGAGTAATACCACGAACAACGTACTTTCTATTGCTATCTCACAGCGAATTTTAAACTTCATGTTACATCTGTGTTCAGCATAGAATATGCATCTACCCCTTAGTTTCATGTATTAATACAGGGTCTGGGATGATGTCAGATAATTGTATGGGATATTTTTAAGGCCGGCTGCCTTTCCTAACATCAACGTCAGTTAAGTAGATTATGAAGATGAAATTAGTGATGGCGAATTAAATTGGGTATGGAGGTAGAAAGATGGCCTACGAATAGGAACTGTCCCGAAATCTGCTGGGAAGCGAAAATGGAGAACTACAGAAGACAGATCTCAGGACTGCCTCCCGAATGCAGAGCCTGGATCCGTAGCATTTGCGAGTTAAAACGCCTAGCCACTCAGCTCGACGCTTTCAACATAGAATCCTCGTCATTGGTTCTCTGACAATCAGCAGGTTTTCGCATGCATTTTCCAAGCCGATCTGTCTTCTGCCATCATTTTAGTCTTCCGGTACCTTCTATTAATTTTCACACTGTCCATCATCTGATACCTCCTTCTTCCCCTCAACCTAATCCCGACAACTTTTCCTTCCAATGCCTGTATTCATAAACAGTGGCCTAACCAATTATTCTTTCCCTTTAGAAAGGTTAGCAGTGTTGTCGTTCTTTCCCCACATATTCTTTCCAATATTATTTCATTCCTTAATTTGTCTTACTAGTTGATCAATCCATCTTTTCTCCCAATACAAATTTCAAAAGATTTCAATCTTCTTTCTTCCCCCCTTCTCAAGGTCCAAGTCTCAGACCCATAAAGAACAACGCTCCATACAAAGCACTTCACTAACCTTTTCTTAATGTGCATATTCAGTGGCCCTCTCATCATTACTCTTTGCTTCATGTATGCTTCCTTGGCCATTGTGATCCTGCCCTTCACCTCATCCAAATAATATAGATCACTTCTTAAATACTGAATATAATTTTGTGTATGATATTTTCTGTTGGGATATTTGATGTACGAGATGATTTTTTATTACGGTACTTTTCCCCACTTTTGATATAATTCTTCATCTCAACATAGTGAGGGAAAAAATATACGAATGTGTATACAGCCGAGTTGAAGAGCAATTAGTTACGCTCAAAATGTCTTTAAGTAAGCACATGAGTTACGCTCGTAGCACATTTGTTACCAGTAAGTGGCTTCACTAAGTAATGACAATGTTTACTACTGCGGACATTTGTCACTTGTCAGGTGTCGCTATCAAATGAGAGTGTATGGTAGGTTCGGTAATTTGAACGAAGACACGTTCCGACAAGTAGTTCGCATTTGTAGTAATCTAAATTACAAGTACGAACAGAAATGGATTGTGTAAATATTGTCATAAGCAGACAAAAAAACAATTAATATGGTCTGGCCTTCGTTGTCAGTTACATCGTGTACAATTTATTTAACTCAGGTGTAGTGGAGAAGGCTTAAATTATTAGGTTGTAAGTCTAAAGATAATAATCACACATAATTTGAGGAATATTCTTTTATGAGTAAAAAGTGCCAATTGCTCGGTATAATTTTGCTTAATTTCACCTTTGCAGCTCGTTTGCCAGATTGTGAAACAATCTTGATTTTGGGCGAGGGGTGTCAAATTTAGGACTTTCTGGAAACTATACCTAAAATATGCAGATGTTCATTATTAACCCTTAAACGGAAATCTGTACGAAAATTTCGCCATAATAGTCAATGCACAGACACACGATCGTTACCATTTGATTTATATAGATAGACTAGCAAGATACCCGTGCTTCGCTACGGTATTATACTGAAACTTATATTTGAATGCTTATTGTTTTATATATAAACCGCCGAAATTCGCTATCTGACTCTTTTTCTGAGAGAATCCGCCAAAATTCGCGATCTGACTCCTTTTCTAATAGATTACGGCAAGTTTCCTCCCATTTTTCAATCTTTCTTTCCAGCAATCGATTTCGTACTTCCCGAGCTAGGTCCAGGTATTCCACCCGGTCACTTGGATCCCTAAATCTTTGCCATCATTTCCTAAAAGCATTTTTAATATGGAACAAATCCTTCAGGAGATCAGGTGTGGTGTCGTCTTGGGTGCCTTGGCGGTACTGAACCCGCGACCGGACTGCATTCTTAGTCATTTCCCGTCCAGGACCACTTTCTACCGCGATACGCACATTTGACGACGGGCAGAACATTATTATTATTATTATTATTATTATTATTATTATTATTATTATTATTATTATTATTATTATTATTATTATTATTATTATTATTATTATTATTATTATTATTATTATATATGTTATGGACCCAACAGCAAGATGCAAGATGAGGTAAATTACGTCTGCTGCCATTGTCATTGTTGAGAATGTGACCAGCACCATCGTCGCGCGTAGGCAAGTGTGGGGAATTTCTGGTCATACGAATGACATACTTCCGTTCATTATTGACCTTATTATAGAGGTGAACAATTTGACGGTCAATCTCATTCCTATCGTTTATTTCAAATGTGTTTAAATTTTTATTTATATGCCAGGAGAATTTACTGTAATCTAAGAACGTTCTCCGAAGGAAAAGTTGGCTCTTGGAAACGAACCCAGGAAAGATTAAAAATGATCGGTTTATGATCAGACTAAGTACATCGAAAATCTACAGCCTGTTTCCAGTCATTCGACAGGGTCAGGAATGGAATGAATGAAGACCCCATCTAGCGGCGACAGTAGGAATTGTGCCGGCAGCCGAAACCTGTCGCACTCGTCTGGGGCAATGATTAATGGATGACAAATGAAATGAAATTATATTGGACAGTGTTGCTGGAATGAATGATGACAGGAAAAACCTGAGTATCCGGAGAAAAACCTGTCCCGCCTCCGTTTTGTCCAGCACGAATGTCACATGGAGAGAAAGGGATTTGAACAACGGAACCCAGCTGTGAGAGGCCGGCGCGCTGTCGCCTGAGCAACGGAGGCTCCTTATAAATACATTATGAACAGTAAAATCAATTGGTCTCGCGTCCTTTAACACCCCACAGCCGTTAAGTTTATTTATCCCCCATCCCCCCCAAAAAAACTAAAAGAAGGAGTGTTTCTTTATGTTTAAAGAAGATTCCAAACACCATTGTTTACGTATATTACCTTCAGTTTTGAGATTAAAATAATTCACTTTTTTTCACTTTCACACTGCCCCCCCAAGTGAATTTTTCGGCAAAAATACTTGTTTCCTTAATAGTAAAGGATCTTCTAAATACCAATTATCACGACTGTAACTCCTTCAATTTTTGATTTATGTGTCCTCATGAAAGGAATTCAACTCTTTTTCACTCCCGCCCTTCAAGATGATCCCCCCCCCCAAACGGGCGTTTCTTTGTTTCTAAAGGAGATCCATATACCAATGTTCACGTCTGTAGGCCCTAACAACTTTAGCTTTTATTAGATGTAAGTATCCTCATACAATTAAGTAAATTATTTTTTCAATTCTTTCACCTCCCCCCCCCCCCATTCATTGGATTTTCCGAGAATTCGTGTTTCTTTGCTTTTAAAGCAGATTCCAAATATGGAATTTCACGTCTGTAACATCTTCTTGTTTGAGATAACAGTAGCCTAATTAAAAAAGAATTCAACACTATTTTCAGTCACTTTTACCTCACCCCCTTCCACCCAAGTGGTATTTCCGAAAACTAAAAATACACGTTTCCTTATTTTTAATAGAGATAAAATTACCATTTTTGCACTCCTGTAACATGCTAAGTTTTTGAGATATTCTGTATAAATTCTCATTTTAAAATTTCACCCCCATTTTAGTTCCCCTTAAGAGGAGTTTCCAAAAACAAATCGCCTATTTCTTTACTTTTACAGGAGATTCCAAATATCACTTTTTACGTCTGTAACATTCTACGTTTCTCAGATGTTCTGTAGGTATAGTCTTTCAAAAAATTCGCCCCAATATGTCACTCCTGTTTAACCGCCATTAATTGGATTTTCCAAAAACAAAAAAATACGTGTTTCTTTATTCTTAAAGGAGATACCATATACAAATTTTCAGTTCTGTAATATCTTCAGTTTCTGAGACATATGTATCCTCATTAAAGGCATCCAACCCATTATTCACCCTTTTACACCCCTCCTATTGGGATTTTCCGAAAACAAAAAATAATTCTTTATTTTTAAAGGAGATTCGAAATGCAAATTTTCACATCTGTAAACTTTTAAAATTTTAAGATGTAGATACACACATTTTAAAAATTCCCCACCCCCTTTCACCCTCCATTATTTGTATTTTCCAAAAACGAAAAATACCTGTTTCTTTATTATTTTTAAAGTAGATTCTAAATACCAACTTTCAGGTCTGTAATATCTTCAGGTTCTGAAATATAATCAGCCTCATTAAAGGCATTCAACATATTTTCACCCTTTTCCACCCTTCCTATTGGGATTTTCCGAAAACAAAAAATACGTGTTTCTTCACTTTTAATGAAGATTCTAAATACCAATTTTTACATCTCTAAACTTTAAAACTTTTGAGATATAGATGCACTCATATTTAAAATTCACCCCCTTTTTCACCCTCGCATTAATTGGATTTTCCAAAAACAAAAAATACGTGTTTCTTTATTTTTGAAAGCGATCAAAAGTACCAATTTTGAGGTCTGTAATATCTTCAGTTTCTGAGATATAAGTATTATCTTTAAAGGCATTCAACCCATTTTTCACCCATTTTCACCCCATCTATTGGGATTTTCCGAAAACAAAAATATACGTGTTCCTTTATTTTTAATGAAGATTCTAAATACCAATTTTTACATCTCTAAACTTTAAAACTTTTGAGATATAGATGCACTCATATTTAAAATTCACCCCCTTTTTCACCCTCGCATTAATTGGATTTTCCAGAAACAAAAAAAAACATGTGTTTCTTTATTTTTGACATCGATCAAAAGTACCAATTTTGAGGTCTGTAATGTCTTCAGTTTCTGAGATATAAGTAGCGGTATCCTGATTAAAGGCATTCAACCCCTTTTCCACCCTTTTCACCCCTCCTATTGGGACTGTATGAAAACAAAAAAAAAAAGTGTTTCCTTATTTTTAAAGAAGATTCTAAATACCAATTTTCACATCTGTAAACTTTTAAAGTTTTGAGATATAGACACACTCATTTTAAAATTTCACCCCCCTTTTAACCCCTTTAGCGACGGAATATCCAAAAATCCTCTCTTAGCAAGCACCTACATCTTAATATGAATATATCCCCAAAATTTCATTTCTTTATGTCCAGTAGTTTTGGCTCGGCGATGATGAATCAGTCAGTCAGTCAGTCAGTCAGTCAGTCAGGACAAGCTACTTTATATATATATATAGATAAGGAATCTGCTCTACGTATAACACCTTTTGTGCTATGTCCGCTGGAATTAGCCTAAGAAACCGATCATTCACGGCATCTCCCTTATTAGTCCTCCTGTCGAAAAAACGCACATGAGAAAAAAATTAGAAACTTATTTCCATCATGTTTGGTCGATTTTCGGTCAGGTTGGCCTTGTACTGTATATATTGCGGGAGAGTAAAATCACCATTTAGGTTCCGTATAAAACCCCACTCCATTCCGGGAATTCGAATGGTATTCACCTTAGAATCTACCCTTGGACAGGTGGATGCTAAATATAAAGTTTGGTTCAAATATCTTCAGAAGTTTTCAAGTTGTAAGAAATACGCTATACACGCACCCACTCTTGCGTACAGCTACCCAATTGAGGTGTAATCAAGACCATCTGCATATTTTTTGGTGTAGTTTCCAGAAAGTCCAAATTTTAACCCCCCTCACCCAAAATCCAAATTGCGACATAATCTGCCAGACGAGCAAGAAAAATTGAAATTGGCAAAATTATGCGTTTTAGCCAGTAATGGACGGAAAACTTCCAAGATCTTAAAATTTTTCACTTTTTATTCCCGAAGAATATTGAAATATGGAGGCAATTTTAATGATGTTGCAGACCTTTGTTTTGATGTACTTCGTGGGATAAACGGGAAGTCCTATCACATCACGGATGGCACAATATCAGTTCCATTTGGAGTGATATTGAACCTTGGTCTTATGACTTTTGTCGTACCTGTACACCTTATGCGTTAGATTCGTCTCTATTTTTCGATTTTAAGTATATTTGGACATTTTACATGCATAAGTCATACTTTAAATCACTTACAGGAAAGAAATAATCATCAAACTCTACATGAACATTGGCCCACTTAGAAAAGGGCCTGTCATTATAATAATAACTGCACAACTCAATTTTGACTGGTAGTAGGCAATGGGGCCTGCAATTATAATGTAAACTTCCCAACTCGACTGCGTTAAGTCCGGTGGGACTTGTACCGAAAAACGGTTCGTTAATGACATCTCCTTTATTTATCCTGGTATCGAAATGATGCACATGAGAAAAAAAGGTTTAGAAATTAATTTCCATTAAGGCAGGTAGATTTCCATTAAGTTTGGTTGTGTATATTTGGAGGGAGTGCAAAATCGTGGTTTCGGTTCCGTATAAACCCCCAGTCAGTTCAGGGATTTAGAAACATTATTATCCCTAGAACCTACCCAAGGACAGGTGGATTCTAAATATGAAGTTTGGTGGAAATATATCCAGTAGTTTTCAAGTTATAGAAAGACAGACAAACAGACAAAAAAAAAAAAAACAGACAGGTATCAAAGCTAAAAAAATGTGCAGATGGTCATTATTACACCAGAAACGGATAACTGTATGGAAATTTCGCTAAAATAGTCAATGTACAGGCACATGGTCGTTACGATTTTATTTATATTATAGTTTTATGATACCGAGTTTCCGTTTTCGTAAGAATTGTTGAAGGTAACTTTACTTGAAGGTATGTTGTAGTACCTCCTAGCTTTATTCATAACCAATACAGCTTGGTGCCATGGAAGAACAAATGCAACAAAGAGTATATGAAAACTGAACAAAGCCAGTAAAGCAATAAAGGATTAAACAGCTGAAAGTAAAAATGTCAAAACCATGTGCCGCTAACAAATGCACAACGATATGCATACTACGTCCCTTGTCTCCTGAAAATAATGGAAATTATGAAATACGACTATTTATCTCTGGGGTACAGAGTTATTAGGTCTTCATTTTATAACACTCCGAAATTCCTGTCCTTTATTGCGCATATTTCATTTTTAAATATCAATAAACCTTAAAATACGCTACTAAACTCATGTTACTTTTATATTCCCTGTCAGATTATTACCCAATATCTCTTCTCTTTTGACCGATTTCCGTCAAAGCGTTCTCCAGTGAAGTAATCTTGCCTCGATCTTTGAAACATGACTAATTATATTGTCTTGTCAAGTCTTTCGTAATCCGACAATTACCTTCGTCTTTGACATTTCTGGGAACTTCCGCAATTATGTAATTACATAATAGGTTTTCATCCAACACTATAGTTAAATTATTTCCTGATTAAATAACTTATTATCACACTCGTTCATATATCACGATTCATTTCCTTTTTATATTTGCTATCTTAACGGCCACCGGCACTCTTCTTCGGTCGTACACACTAACTGTCCTCCTCCGATGTCACCTGCCGATTCGTGTCAAACTTTCATGCTGCACACAGGAGACACTTCAGCCAGCATAAACTCTAAGGGCAGGCTTAACTGCACGACAGATCGAACAATCCCTCGACCACAAGATGGCTTAAAGGCTGTCCACTTAAGGGAGTACTCACACTCACCGCTAGTACTCCACGGCAGTACCCACATAGTACTCCGCTCCGCTGTACTGCACAACAGCATGCTCTCTGACAGACTGTCTACCTTATATGAGCAAGGCCTAGCAGCCGAGATGTTTCTCGACAGTAGCAAGTCTTCAGAATTGTCTTCTCCTTCTTCTTCCACGTTTTTCACACGGGGTCACGGGGCAGTCGGTGTAGTATATATGAATTTGGCCCCGTTTTACTGCCGGATGCACTGTCCGACACCAACCCTATATGGAGGGATGTAATCACCATTGCGTGTTTCTGTGGTGGTTGATAGTGTGATGTGTTGTCTGGATATGAAGAGGAGAGAGTTGCGACAAACACAAACACCCCGTCCCCGAGACAAAAGAATTAATTACTCGAGATTAATACCCCCAACGTGGCCGAGAATCGAGCCAGGGACCCACTCAACCGAAGGCCTCAGCACTGACCATTCAGCCAAGGATTCGTATGTCTTCAGAGTTCGCTAGGTGGAGAATATCCTTGGCTAGTGATCTAAGGCCTCCTAGTGACGTTAAGGTGAGACAGGCATTTTTCACTTCAAACCCCTCTTTCTGTAGTGAGCTTGCGGTGGCGGTACCACGTGTGAAGTTCTTCGCTCACGGATTGGTCGAGACCCACTCGCTCCTCCACCCTGGAATCAGCTTGGTGGCCAACCCGCAACAATATTTTCAAGGCAAAACCTATCAGACACAGTCATTAGCACTGATGGTCAGTCTCACACAGATATGTGGAGCCTCTCGTAATGAACTGTGGCCCGCCAGAGGTCGCGAAGGATTTGTCCCACCATCTCACGACGCATTATGGCTTGGACGAGAGCTAAATGTTGTTTGAGCTGTCAGCGGGAGTAGTCAACCATGAGCCTTCTCCTTTCCATAAATACGTGTAAATAAGCGGGTAAGACACTCAGTTCCAGTGTGCGCCCGTTATCGTTGCATGGTTTCAAAATCTATAAAGAATGTGGCAGTGTATGCAGCAGTAATATTCTTTTTAAAGGTTACCCAGTAAACCAAAGGCTTATGTCTTAAATCTCAAGGTGCCTGGCTGAGTGGCTCAGACGGTTGAGGCGCTGGCCTTCTGACCCCAACGTGGCAGGTTCGATCCTGGCTCAGTCCGGTGGTATTTGAAGGTGCCCAAATACGCCAGCCTCGTGTCGGTAGATTTACTGGCACGTAAAAGAACTCCTGTGGGACTAAATTCCGGCACCTCGGCGTCTCCGAAAACCATAAAAGAGTAGTTAGTGGGACGTAAAGCAAATAGCATTATTATTAAAACTCAAGGTACGCTGGTCATTCCTATATACAGGATGAAGCGAAATTCGAGTACTCGGGCATCGCAGTGCGACTCCTCACATGCCAGCAATAAAAAAAGTCTCTCACAAAAGTTCGTCCTGCGAGTATATCAGGCAGAAAAAGGACGTTGAAGAGTGGCAATTTGGCAACACTGTAACCACATGTACGATTAGTACCTCTGTCAGCACTTATTATCCGTGGTGTACAGTTGGTGCAGTGGATAGAGTTTTGCGTTGGCATGCAGGAGGTCGAGGGTTCGATCCTAGGTTGAGGCGCATTTTTTTATTTGCTAATTACCATCGGACATTACATACTGTAATACAGTAAGACACCGTACCTTAGGCCACATGTATCCTACATTTACAACATTTTGTAACGCTGAACACAACAAATACTTTGCTAGGCTCACTGGTAACGTAAGCCCTAACGAAACGTAATGGACCTGAACGAGGCAAGAATAATAGTTGCTACTAAGCTATGAGATGATTGGAGCATAGCACAAAGAAAAAAAGGTTTCGCATCTAGTTTATGTAGTGGTGCGAATAAATTCATGTCAACGACGTGGAAAAGGCGTCTTTCAAAGCTGACCAATGAAAACAATTGTTCATCCATTTATAGGATCGTAGTATGTAAGTGCAAATGGTTTCTAGAGAAACCGCTGCAATCGCTGTTGACGTTTAAGTTGCCAGATACCACCTGGACTACATTTATGAAATAAAAAAAAACGCTTCAACCCAGGATCGACCCCTCGACCTCCTGAATGCTAACCCAAAACTGGATCCACTGCACCAACAGTACAGCACAAGGACTATTTGCTGACAGAGGTAGTTACCCTACATGTTGTTACAGTGTTGCCAGACTGCCACTCTTCAACGCCCTTTTTCTGCCGAATATACTCGAAGGACGAACTTTTGTGAGAGACATTTTTTTTATTGCTGGCATGTGAGGAGTCGCGTTGCGACACCCGAGTGCGCGAATTTCGCATCACCCTGTATAATGAGGTATAGATATTAAACACTATATTCACATGTGGTTTATAAAATATCTTTCAATTTCAAAACTTTCGTATTTTTGAGACGATCACCGGCCGCACAATGGTTCCGAAACTATACATACTCTCTACTTAAAACTTCGCTAACATATATCTTGAAATAATATTTCGATGGTCTAGAACCATGTTGTTCCAAGTCAAATTTATCTCACTTTACAGTAGAAGCGATTTCATTATAGAGCAGTTTATTTGTACCTTATTTACTACCACAGGCTGACAGGCGATTAAAGAATGAAGTGGATATAAAGTGCAAGGTAGCTAAGGATGCCGAAGGCTGTATGGTCCTAGGAAAGGTAGATGCTGCATATAGTATAATCAAGTAAACCTTGGGAGAAAGGAAATCTAAGTGTATGAATATTAAGAGCTCATATGGAAAGCCACTTTTAGGGAAAGAAGACAAAGGAGAAAGATGGCAGGAACGTATCCTACAGTTGTATTAAGGAAAAGATGAAGATGATTTGGTTCTGGAACAAGAAGAGGCTGTTGATGCTTATGAGACCCACTTTTGAGGTCAGAGTTTGGCAGAGCTGTGAGAGACATAAATAGGAACAAGGCAACTGGAATTGAGGGCATTCACTCTGAATTTCTGACTGCCTTAGGAGAAACCAGCATGGCAATGCAATTCTTTTTGTGTGTAAGATGTATAAGACTGGAGAAGTGCCATCCGATTTTCGGCAGAATGTTGTTATACCTATTTCCCAGGAAGCCGGTGCTGACAAACCAATAGTTTGATGCCTCATACCTGAAAAATTTCAACACTCTTATTTACATAATAATGGAAAGAAAAGTTGAAGCTGAGTTGGGAGAGGATCGATTTGGCTTTAGAAGAAATGTAGGAACACGTGAATCAATCCTGACTTTACGTCTGAACTTAGAGGATTTAACTAAGAATGACAAGCCCACTTACATGGGTTCGTAGATCTAGAAAAGGCATTCGATAATGTTGACTGGACCAAGCTATTTAAGATTCTGAAGATGATTGGGATCAGATACAGAGAACGAATAATTATCTACAATCTGTATAAAATCAGTCTGCAGTGATAAGAATTGTTGGCTTTGAAAAAGCAGCAGCAATCCGGAAAGAAGTGAGGCAAGGGTGCAGTTGCGCCCCCTCCTCCTTTTCAGTGTTTACATAGAATAAGAGGAATTTGAAATGGGAATCACAATCCAAGGAGAGGAAATCAAAGCATTGAGATTTGCCGATGATACTCTTATTTTATCTGAGACTGCAGAAGATCTCGAGAAGCTGCTGAATGGTATGGACGAAGTCTTGGGTAAGGAGTACAAGATGAAAATAAATAAGTCCAAAACAAAATTAATGGAGTGCAGTCGAACAAAGGCTGGTGATGCAGGAAATATTAGATTAGGAAGTTAAGTCTTAAAGGAAGTAGATGAATATTGTTACTTGGGTAGTAAAATAATTAACGATGGCAGAAGTAAGGAGGACCTAAAATGCAGATTAGCACAAGCAAGGAAGAGCTTTTTAAGAAAATAAATTTGCTCACTTCAAACATTGATATAGGAATTAGGAAGATGTTTCTGAAGACTTTCATCTGGAGCGTGGCATGGACGATAACTAGCTCAGAAAGAAAGAGAATAGAAGCTTTTGAAATGTGGTGTTTAAGAAGAATGCTAAAGGTGGGAGGGTTAGATCGAATTACGAATGAAGAGGTACTGAATCGAATTGGTGACAGGAGATCGATTTCGCTAAATTTGACGAGAAGAAGAGATAGAATGATAGGGCACTTCTTAAGACACCCAGTACTTGTTTAGTTGGTTTCTGAAGGAAGCGTAGGCGGTAAGAACGGTAGGGGTAGACCAAGGTTTGAATATAACAAGCAGATTATAACAGATGTAGGATGCAATAGTTACGTAGAAATGAAAAGATTAGCACAGGATAGGGTGACATGTAGGGCTGCACCAAAGCGGTCTATGGACTGATGACTTAAACAACAAGAGCCCGACCTTGTGACTTTATTAGGTTCTTATGTAAATATAAGATGTATCAATGAACAAACTATTCCAAACACTGGAAATTGCTAGGCCACAGGGAGGTGATGGTGAACGGCATAGAACAAGATGGCTTACAGGAATAGATTTATTTCAGAGATTAAGGGCATAAAACATTGATATTAGTTATATTCGTTTTAATAAAGATTTGTAATACACTATTATATAAGTTTCTGATATTTTTAGACAAGTTTAGCTTCAGCAAACAGTTCCATACTTCTTTGCCTTTTAATGATAAATTATTTTAAAGTGACTAACGTCCTTTATCTTTTAATGCATACATTTTACGACTTACAGTGCTAATTACTTTTGGTTGTGGTAAATTTAGGCTAGAATTAGATCTTTGTTAGTGTGCACTAACATGTTAACTTTCTTAAACGTCTATCTGAAAATGAGCATTTGTATTTCATTGAACTATTACCTTGAGTATGGTATTTGTTAGGTTTGATTTTAGATCAACTGACTTAAAATCAGAATGAAAAGCATCTTTTGGCACCATTTAGCTAACTTTGATCTACAGTTCGGAATAAGCCTGCAAACAGACAATGGACTATGTAGTTGCATATTTCTAATTTGTCGATCTATAACTGCAAGTTCTAAAATATTTATGTTATGGTTGTCGCTTTCCAAAAATTTATTTAAGGCAATGGGCCTGTGGTGTCTGACGTTAGGTTGGTACTGTTATTCTTGGACATGGGATAGTATGGTCGGGAAATTCTTAGGAAATATGGACACAGAACAAAACAGTATGTTGATATCGAGTGCTTTAAACTGATCTCCTCCATCCCAATCATTAACATAGCTCAGGCCATGGAACATTCGCTGAGCTTCGTAACTAATCTATATAAATTAAGTCGTAGGTGGTCCGCTGTCCATAATTTCGTTTTATTTTGTCAATGTTCCTGTTATTTATCCGTTTTAGGTCAACCCATGACAGTGTTAGTTGTTTTTATATTTCGTGTATGTCCATCTTTCCGCCTGTTTGTCCGTCTGTTCCACCATCATGCTGAAATGGCCGGATAGATCTCGACTAAATTTCATATTTCGGATATAATGATCCAGGAGCAGGTCAAGATATGCATATGATTTAAAAGTCACTGAATATGCTGGGGCTTTATAGGAAGAGCATAACATATTTTTAAAAATTTTCCCTTGTACTATTTTCTGTAAAATCTCTAGACTGTATATGAAACGTACCTCTGTTTTCAAGACTTAAATTATGTACATCATTTCGCTTACTCTTCAAATGACGGACACAATTACTATTTTCTGTGGATTTCATGCTCTGCGTTGAGTGACTGATTACGAACCTAGCGGTTACCGTGGCTGGCTGCTTGCTAGCAGGGAAGTCATATAATACCGTTTTCGTCCTCATTTCTCTAAACTCGCGGTTGTTCAGTGGGTAGAAGGCAATACAGACGCAAAGCTGGCATTCAGCGGTGTAATGAAAACTCCCCATCTCTGTTGTGAATGTCATTAGGTAAGTGACCCTGCCGTTATAGTAGAAATTCCGGAACTCGATTGTGAATAACAGTAGGAAACGTGGCCTGTTATTATCATAAAAACTTCCCAACCCGCAAGGTACATCGGAAGCAATGTATGTGGTACTCCCCAAGGTGTTTCTCGGATAACGCTAAGAGATATGCAGTTCAATATAATCTTTCTCACTGCGTTCGCAGTAATTTATGTAGAAATCCGTATACAATGTAGAATACCGTTGCTAGTACTTTAATAAAAATGGACGTAGAGCAGTATGGTTCTAGACTAGGAGTTCCCAATTTGTAACGGTTCGAGGGCCACTTTGGAAATATCAGGCACGATCGCGGGCCGCACTTCACTAATAGGCCAATTTTCATAAACTTCTGTGAATAAAACAAAGGTACCAGTATGAAATAATGCCCAGAGTTCAAATTAAATGAAGCTTTAATAATCTGAATTGCGTAAAACACTGTTTTACAATTGCATAAAAGACTGAAATTAAACATAAACACTCATACCCAGGACAATTGAATTTTGAAGGGAACCAACAATGTCAGTTCATTTGAATTAATATTTGACAAATGACAAAGAGGAAAATGAATACCTAATAACAAACTGAAATTAATAATGTAGTGAAAACAAAACAGAGGATGACAATTAGTGGAAGTTGTGTGGTAGACAAGCTGCATTTGCCAATGAACGAACGTCCACCTCTATCTCTTTTGCTGCTAATCTCAAAAGATGCAAAGAGGAAGAATGTGAAGGTTTACATCTGTTCTGATTTTTACGAATTTCATAGACGAAAAAACACTTTCACATATGTACGTGCTCACAAATATTGAGGTCATTTTTAGTCCAAATTGTCTTTGTTTATTTTTCGCTGGATATCATTTTTAAAAAATGTGATCCCTTTTCTTTTCTGGTGTGTAGGAACGTATCAGCTTTCAGAGCGCACAGATGAGGTTGTAGATGTTGTTCTTGCAAGTCGATCGTAGCATCAATTTCACGTAAAGTTGAATACTGCTTTTCAAAATGTTAATTTCCTTGAATCGTGTGTCGAATTTTTCACTTTTCTCTTGAATGTGTGAACAGAAATTTGAAAAATCTATAGTTTCCTGGTCTTTCGCCGCCGCTAATTTTAGACAGCAACAACAATGTGTCAATTCACTGTCATTGACATTTTAGAAGGCTCACTTTACAATGAAGTTTGGATTTTAATATTTTGAAAATCAAAAGCAATATATTCAGATTCAATTCATACTTAGAAACAGGAAATAATATTAAAGAATGAATTAGTTCTGGCGTTGGGTCTATAAATGGAAAAGCTGGAAATAATATTAAGGAATGAATTATTTCTGACTTGGGTTTATAAATGCTATATCCATTAATATATTTTTGAACGAAATGTGAAATAATGTTTGTACATTTTCTTCACATTTCTTAAAATATATATTTCTTAAAGCTCAGAAGGCCGCAAAAGTATGGCTTCGTGGGCCGCATGTGGCTCGCGGGTCACCATCTGGAATCTCCTGTTCCTGATCATCGATTTTTATCCTTAAACTTTACTTGAAGAGGAAAACTCAACCGTACTCTTCCGAAGAGAAGTCATGAATGAAACGTTCAATTTTGACCAAAAGCTGAATTTTCAATATTAACCTTAAAAAAAGCCAATTCAATTCCCGTTTTTCTCTAACGCCATTTCTAAAGATCTAAAAGCCGGATTTAAAGAATAGAGGCACGGCATATATAGAGCAAGCCCACATGCCTTTTTATCACACTGTTAGACAATATTTGATTCAGAGTTTTCCGGATTCCATTTCAATAATCCCGCTGGAATATATTTACCTTGTTGTAGGTCTACGCTGTGTATAAGAGGAGAAAGAATCTGAGGGAGTAACCTTAATGTCCAGAGCTATTTTAGAGCTATTTTCATTAAAACGTTCCTTTCGCTAGCTTAAAATGTTTTCACATTCATATTTTCTAGTTGTTTTACGTCGCACCGACACAGAGAGGTCTTACGGCGACGATGGGACAGGAAAGGGCTAGGAGTGGGAAGGAAGCGGCCGTGGCCTTAATTAAGGTACAGCCCCAGCATTTGCCTGGTGTGAAAATGGGAAACCACGGAAAACCATTTTCAGGGTTGCCGACAGTGGGATTCGAACCTACTATCTCCCGAATACTGGAGTCATATTTTTCTCCTAAAAGAGAATCAAACTAAATTTTTGCCTATTGTATGAATAATGTAAAATTAAAAACGTATATCTCCAATTGTTTATAACTAACTGCAAAACCCACCGTTATTATTAAGTATATGAATATTTTTGAAAAGGCCGCCAAATTATAGCCCCAAAGTAATTAAGACTGTGGTAAAAGCAGCATTTCCCATGCAACACATAAAAATGAATATGGTTTGTTAATAATGTTGGTACAAGTTAACTAATCAAGTCCAGATTTCTGTATGGTGCTATATGTTATTAAAATATGCGTGTGTTTTAAATTTGGTTGTGATATAAGTTGAAAAAGTTCAAAATATCACTCATGACTCCCCTTAGAATATAAACATCGTATCATTTTAGTTCAGCAAATTAAAAACACGTGCTAAAAACAGCTCTAATATTTCCAATTTTTATCTACAAGAATATAGAATTACAGGGCGCTAACTTGAAAATTTACACAAAGGCGATGTAGGGCATTTAAAATCAGACAACTCATTATGCTTTACGTTCAGAGGGAAATATTCTTACTAGAATATCATACCACACACAATATTCACATTCAAGGCTATTCACCAAACAGAGACGGTACAACACGATGAGTATTGAGCCAATTACACTTCAGATTTAGTTTGCTCTTAATTATACGGTCTTCTCGTTAACTATCTGGGGATAATCACATTACAACTTTGAGATTGTATGGAACTATAACCAGCCGTTCTCATGAAGATCTTCAAACTTGTATAATTCATCTGTGAATCAAAGTACGGAGCAACTCTAGGACAAGAGGACTGTCTGAATTGCGTGCTGAGACAGCCACAGTATGGATAGGAATTATTAGAAGTGTCAACGGATATTGGGTCTTGAAAAACCTTCAATATGCAGCATTACATTGCGTTGAGCACGAATTAAAGAGTGATCACCTACTTCAACGGTCTTCAAACCTTTTCGTCAGTGGACCGAAATATTTAGGCAGGAAGAGGAAGACAATTTAATTAAAAGTGATCACACGTTAAATAATTAAGAATGTGAAACTTCCAAGAATTTCAACTTTAGTGTCATTCTTGGATCTGTTTGACGATCGGAACGTTCTGCCGATTTCTTCAAATTGACTTGTTCTAATCATCAGGGAAGTGTTCAACTGTTCATTTCACAATTAAGTGTTGTACTTGTATTTCAATTTTTTAAATTTGGAGAATATCTTTCACATAAATATGTTGACCAAAAATGAGGTTAAAATAGCATGAAAAAATTCTCTATGTTTTTGACGACCTCACTGATGAAAATAGGGCCTACGCTATTTTATTCTTCCCAATATGGTGCAGCTCTTTTCTAAGGCAATAAAGGTGAGCTCCATGTATGTATTAACCACAAACAGCTCATCAGCCACACCAGGATTACTTGATTCAAAAACTGGGGAAATTCCAAAGGAAAGCAGCTCAATTTTTCTGGTTGTTTTCCGAATAAAGAGTAGTGTTACAAAAATGTTGCAAACTTTAGACTGAGAAGACTTGAGAGTAAGGAGATGAGTGGCTCATCTAAGTGGTATGTTCTAATTTTTAAGTGGGAACCTGGCTTGGAATGACATTATTAAAGCAATGAAGTAAGTTGCTGTTTTAAAGGAAGTAAAAGTTGGAATGCATGGGGAAATTGTGGGTAGATATTAATTTATGGGAAGAGGTATTAGGGATTCGAATAATTTGGCAGTAGAGATGTTCGACAAATGTCCTAGTTCTCTAAAATTATTCGATAAAACCCGGGTAAACAATTTATAGGAAAACCGTACGGCACTAAATGCAGATCACTGATGGGCGACTGATGAACCTGCAAACCTTAAATTTCCGGCATTACTGGGAATCCAAGATGCGCCTCCCTAGTTCATGTGGCAGCACGCCGGCCTCTCACGGCTGGGTTCCATGATTTAAATCCCGGTCACTCCATGTGAGGTTTGTGCTGGACAAAGTGGAGGCGGGACAGGTTTTTCTCCGGGTACTCCGGTTTTCAGAAACACTCTTCACTATCATTTCATTTCATCATTGCCCCAGAGAAGTGTGACAGGCTTCGGCAGCCGGCACAATTCCTGTCCTCGCTGCTAGATGAGGGCTTCATTCATTCACTTCGTTACCCGATTGAAACTGGGGAGAGGCTGTGGACTTTCATTTTCATTTTCAATGAACGTGGTGTACAAAAGTGCATTTTTTGTTGGCGAAATTGTTAAACGCAGTGGTGTAGAGTCATGAGCAATCATCACTTATATGTACTTGGGGTTGTATAAAATGTAATACTGGAAATGTTTTGTTGGAAGTACTGATATTATATCACTATGTATATTTTAAACAGTATATTTTTCTTAATATGCAATACAATCAGGTGTTACAAGGTAATTCCTTTTACTGACGACATAATAGATTGTTCTTGCATCCAGACAGTGCGTTATTGCCGCGCGCACTTCTGTCCTTCCTGTTTCACTATCAGCTGTTCCGTGCGGATGATCGATCTGAAGATGTGGGCGTGGCCGTGACGAGCGGTGAAAGAGTTTGTTTGACGGGAGCGAAAGTCATTAATACTGTGTTACTTGATCTATCCATTAGGACTAACCTACTATAAAAAGAAAAAGGCTTGGAGTTCTACGTGACTGTTTGACATTGTGATCATTGCAGAGCCCTGCGCGTGTGTATACTACATCGTGCGGGTTGAGATACCAATGCTGCTATGACGTTGTGTGTTGCTAAATATAACATGACAAGTAATAGCATGCACTGTATTATTGTGTAATTATTAATTCGTAGCGGTATCGTGAGGGACAATTGTCAGTCGTAACTGCAATGGAATTATTCGTTAACCATTAAGTGAAGGTTCGTTAATGTCTGCTCAAAAAGATCCAATTTAAATACGCGTCGATCTCGACGGGGATTGCAAGATGAACGTTTTATCGTGGGAGTTTACTAATGCTGGAATCAGACGTAAGACCTAAGAACATACTCTTCTAGCGTCCCGTAGATAAGTGCTTTAGATTGCTAGTACGCTATCTCCTGTCGGTCGTAAGAGGGGTCTAGAAGGAAATCTCAGGGGCTCTCAAATAGGGAGCGTGGGTTGCCGAACACATGATCCTTAACTGTAAGGATTATTGTTTCTACTTACTTGTATCTGGCTTCACTTGGACAAATTCCGTCTTCTTCATATCCCGACGGTGTTAGTTTTGCGAGGTCTAGGGACTTTCCCTTCATGACCTTTCTCTCTTCATACTTCGAAAGGTCAAACTATTTCTTTTTCCTTCCTGGATATTCTTACGACGGTACAATTGGACAGTTGTACTTCCTCGTAAGCCTCAAATTCAGAAAGTACCTGTTTCAGGCTTTTCGGTGCATGACCTATTACACGCTATATTTAGTTTGTCCTAATGCGTTGAACAATTATTAATCAAATGTGTCTCGTAAAAGAATTAGAATAAACTGTTAAACACTGTACATTTTCCTCCTCCAAACTGCGGAAAATTCTGCTTCACCATAATAAGTAGTCAAAGAATTCTGATCCATCCGCCCTAAAGTGAAGAACCCAGGCAATCATTCTCACCTCGAACTGCATCGATGTTTCTCTTGCAGCTATTTCCCTTTCCCACCACCTGTAAATATGATAATATGCGTCAGTGCCTAAATACTGTAGTGAATTGAGGCTGATCCCTATAAAGCCCTGTAAAGATAGTGAATAAATAACTGTGCCACTTTTGGAATGATCAAATACCTTAAATCACAAACAATTTGGTTTCAAGTCATAGCACAACAACGGCTCCCTTAAATATCACCGATTATATAAAATCATTTGTTGCCAGACGACAGTTCATAGTATTTTCTCTTTGATTTCAGCAAAGTGTTCGAATTTATAAACCGCGAATTTATTTCAGCGAATTAAAATTTTACCGAATTACCCCAAAATGCCTTGTCGTGGCTAGATGCATTCTCCTCGAACTGAATGTAGAAATATGCTATATTTGGTGGCCTGTTTTCCGGTTAGCAGTAAGTGTACATTGACGTACCCCAAGGTTCAGTACTTCCTCCATATTCTGCTTGATACTGAACCCTTTAAGGTCTTTCGAAGGATACCTACCATCCTTACTTATTAGCAAATCGGCATGATAACTGAACACTACACAGATTTCAACAGACTTTGGAATAGCAATCCCTGTAAAAAATCTTTATCGATCTCGCCTCGTAACTTCCCTTCAATTAAATAACATCTACATCGTCTAACGCAACGGTGTGCCTTCACGCCAGCTGTAATTGAATTACCACGGATTAAGCTTACATGAATTTAATCTTTACATCGAATAGAATTTTACGACATATTAAAACATTAACTTTGACAAACCACTAATATAGAAAATACACGTACGGAAATGTTACATTTCTTTAGACATTACATTCGTTTCTCAACCACCAGAATATACAACTCTACAAAATTCACACGCTAATTTCGGCACTTTCCCTATTATCCAAGGAACATAAGAGAAATGACCTTTAGTCATATTCCTCTGGCATTTTCACGAAAGAGCGACAAAAATACGTCACAAACACACACAAGGAAAACAGTGACATCATGAAGTAAATAAAAGCATTTTAGAAATGTGATAATTCGCATACCTGTAGTCGTACGTCGTCTCCCATCTTTAGAGATCCACCAGCCTCTCAGTCTTTTTTATTTAGCCATCCCGGCTTTACAAAACATATTTTCCTTTTGTTTTTATTTCCATTCACCTGGCATAGACAAAAAATGCGCTTCACATGTTCTCTTCCTTGCACGGACCTAACGCGTCTATTGAACACCTACACGCACACGCAATATTTTACAATACAACAATTATATTTACAACTTCAATTGCAGGAATTGTAGGATCGCGGCATTAGAATGACCGTCTGGGCCTGTCCCTGAAAAATGACGTGATGATTCCTCATTTAGAATACTGTCGATTACTTTTATCGGAAGAATAGTCCGACTCGTTGGCTGAACGGTCAGCGTACTGGCCTTCGGTTCAGAGGGTCCCGGGTTCGATTCCCGGCCGGGTCGGGGATTTTAACCTTAATTGGTTAATTCCAATGGCCCGGGGGCTGGGTGTATGCGTTGTCTTCATCATCATTTCATCCTCATCACGACGCGCAGGTCACCTACGGGTGTCAAATAGAAAGACCTGCACCTGGCGAGCCGAACCCGTCCTGGGATCTCCCGGCACTAAAAGCCATACGACATTTCATTTCATCGGAAGAATACTTAGATTGACTGATTTTACGTTATGCAACTTTTTGCAATTGCCGACCTCAACCCTATAACACAACAGTTTAAATCATAGTTCGTAGAAAGTTTACGATTCCGTACTTTTCTAAACCTATCTCCACTTGGAGATGATATTTTAGCCATCTTCGGCCAAAACCTATTTTCCCTTGCTACTTACTCCTTCAAACGCTGGTTCATTAAGTCTCTCTGAAATACGTGGACTCGCCTCGAATTAAATGGACACAATGCGAGATTGCAAATGGCGCACCGTTCTTTTATACATTTACTCCCCACTTTCATGCCATTTGCATTTACCGCCAAAAATTGTACAGACACCTTTTCTACCCCATAAAAATGTATTGAAGGCTGGTCTCGATGTAACACGTATTGTTTATTTTAGTAGCAATATTGTTGATAAGCATTTAAGGATTTCTTTTAACCAATTGAACAGTTAGATTACCTCCTAAGACAGGCACTATATTTGGCCGATATAACAGAGTTTGAACGAACAGACGCGTATTGTGACAAATTTGGATCTGAAGCTACTTAGCGGTCTAAAATCTGTATCATTAATGACAAAGTTGTTTCACTTAGGATCTTCTAACATTTACTACGGGATTTTCGTCGCCAATTCTTCTTAAAATGTACTTTTTATTAGAACAAATAGTCCAACATAACCATGCTCCTTTTGCAGGTGCCGGTGACGTAATTTCTTTAGCGTGAGGATGAGACCTACCAACACTTTATCCACGTTCCGTCTCTGGTCAGAGATAAATATGTAGGACTTGTAATTTATATGGCACCTCATGATATGATTTTAGGACCCTGGTTCCTTAAGACACAAACGTCATTGGTTCACTACGTATCAATTGCAAATCCACAGTTTTTAAGAATAAGTTTGATTGTATGTACATCGATGATATGAGGGCGTATATCTACGTTTGGCCCTAGTACAGAATATTTACAGGCATCATCGATGATATTCAGTAGACCCTAAATCATTATCTTCAGTATATACATGGCCACACCAAGGAGGGTTTCAAATCACTCCCGCCAGTAAAGTTGATAAGCATGACATCCGCTACAGCAACACACACAGCAAATGAGATTTATTTGCGACAGAAATTTGTATTTATTTTATCACCGTCGTTGTATCGCCCAATCAAGGCAAAATTTTATCAAAATTAATCTCTGTATTGCGGAGGGTGTTACTATCCTTCCATTATATTAATTTTCTGATCGAAGCTTTAATATATGGAGCGATTTGTCTGTGTGGTTAGGATGACGCAGTTGTGAGCTTACATTCGTGAGATAGTGGGTTCGAACCCCACTGTCGGCAGCCTGGAAGATGGTTTTCCTCCGCCTTTCCTATCCTATCGTCGCCATAAGACCTACCTGTGTCGGTGCGACGTAAAGATAATTGTAAAAAAATTGTGAACCACACTGTCGGTAGTTTCATTTGCTCCTCCATCATGTACAAATTAAGTAAGAACTTTGGGCATCCCCTAAAATTCCCCAAAAAAAGGTTAGGAGTGGGGTAGACACTGCAGTAATGTACAGTTGCAGCCGTGACACCATTGTTACAACAATGGGGTGAGTGAGCCCAGCGCCCACATTTAGACCGATGACGTCACCATTATACGTCGACCAACTGGGGATTAAATTTCTCCCTCGTTTATCTCCCTGTAATAATTGAATTGTATACTGTTTTCGAAGTATATGCTGCATTAAGTTCCCAATATCCTTACTGGGAAATTGCGATAAATGAATTCGAATGCATTACGGTATCAAAATCGAAACCGACTTTAGACCGTGTTACGCACATTTAGTACGTGTCGAAGAGATGTTAAGTACAGAACAAAATTGGCCAATCGGACACCAGTGGCCATTGAACCCACAACGTTCCGATTTCGCGTCGGTTGCTCTACAAATTCAGTTATGGTGGTCTAGAGAACCTTTGTTCTCTTGGAAGGACGTAAGCTACAGGTCCATCACACTGTAGAGTGGTTTAAGTCGCCCGTTGAGGTCCTAGTCAATGAGTATTGAATTTTCACGACCACATTGTAACCGAAACCTATTAGGTCGTGTCACGTACATTTAGTACGTGTTGAAGAGATGTCACCTTCTCCTTATCAATCTGTTTACGCTCCAGGGATGGTTTTAACCTCGGGCTCAGCGAGGCATCCCATCTCTACCGCCTAAACGGCAGTGACCTGGAGTGTGAGATTTTTGGTGGGGGATACAACCATGAAGTAGGACCAGTACCTCCCCCAGGCGGCCTCACCTGCTATGCGGAACAGGGTCCTTGTTGGGGGGAAGGGAAGTTAGGAAGGGATAGACAAGGAAGAGGGAAGGAAGCTGCCGTGGCCTTAAGTTAGGTACCATCCCGGCATTTGACTGGAGGAGAATTGGGAAACCACGGAAAACCACTTCTAGGATGGCTGAGATCGAAATAGAACCCACCTCTACTCAGTTGACCTTCCGAGGCTGAGTGGACCCGTTCCAGCCGTCGTATCACTTTTCAAATTTCGTGGCAGGGCCGGGAATCAAACCCGGACCTCTGGGGGTGGCAGCTAATCACACTAACGACTACACCACAGAGACGCTCCAACTATTTTTAAAAAGTAAAACCAAGAATAATTGGTTCAAAGAATTCAAGATTATTTAGACGAGTTATGCTTGACAATGCAGCAAACTGAAGACCGAGAAGAGAAGAGGATCCTGAGAAACAGAGACTTGAGACTTAAACTAAAAACTTTTACACGCAAACCATACACCATAACTGACGAAGAAAGGGCAGCCAGTTCGGAAAGAATGGAGAAGTTCTGGGGGCAGAGAAAGAAACATAAGCCAAATTTGTAGCTAATACTCTTAAGGATTAAATGCATATGGATTGATTAAAGTGTTCCAATGTAGGCGTAAAATAATTTTTAAAAGTTTAATAAAAATATCAATAAAATGAAAACAATATTTCAAAGTATAGAATACGTTTTTCGGCGGTTTCCCAGTTTTACATCAGTGAAATGCTCGGGCCGTACCTTAATTAAGGCCAAGGCCGCTTCCTTCCCAGTCTTAAACCTTTCCTATGCCATCGTCACCATAATAACTATCTGTGTCGAGCGACGTTAAACAAATTGTAGAAAGAAGAAAAGTCTGTTCGAGGACTTCTAGACAGACCAGTAACATGTTCATTAGATCTTACCATAATATGAGAAAAATAACTCGAGATTCGATCACCTTCTGAGAAGTGAGATTCAGTTTCAGCCTATTTTTGTTTCGATGTAAAAAAAATATATAACATTGGCAGTTTTTTGCCGCCATATTATTTACGCGTAGAGAAGCAGCCGGATCTCTAAGTGAACAAGACCTCAATGTTATTTGGTGTTTAGCCGTGATACTCATAGCGCTAGGGTAGTGTTAGAGGCCACCTGTGGCGTCGAACATTTCTTTAATTGTAGTGTAGTGACGAATTTCCAGGGTGTCCCAGCAGGAATAGTCAAAATTGAGGGCTATGACAGGAGCGATTATTTGAAGCAAGGAACTTCACGTCGACCTATGCCCTATTCCGAATTGTTTTGAGATAGAAATTAAATGTCCGAACCCGAACGTTTCATATCATTGGCATAGAATATTGTAAATTATAGAACGTTACAGGGAGAATGGAGTGAAGTTACATGAGGGGCCGGATATGTGTTGCAATTCTGCTTGCCTAAGCTTGGAGCTAGAGTCCACGTGTCAGGGGCATTCGATGGCGTCATATGGAAGGAATGGAATATTCCACGCTAGAGTGAGAGGGATGTCTGATCGAGGTACTCAGATTTTAAGTTGGCAGGACTTCTGAGTAGCGAAGCAGAGCACAGCAAGCTTGAGGTGATGGGGGAAAAGAAATATGGACGGCCGTATGAAAGCCCTCCAATATTGAAAACATCCACCGAGGGATAATGTAGAATCGATTTCAAGCTCTCTCGTAGATGAAAATTTATGACGACATTTTCCTAATGGACTATTGCGAGTAATAAATGTAGCTAGCTACGACGGGATATTGCACTACTGATGAGGGGATTCCCTGAACTCTGTACCAGGAGACCGGCGTGCAGGAAGAAGTCACGCGCTGCTCGGGAGAGACACTCTGCTGCGTGGTTCGGAACGAGTTGGACGGAAGGCGCATGGTGTTACCTGTAGACTAAAATCTTGAGCTTTTCTCAGCCTAATAACTTTAACTATCGATACGATATAACTGGATCCAATAGATCTCATTGTTCACCTAGATACTGGTGGTGGAAATAGTATATAGTTTGGAGAGATAGTCTCACAATATTGACTTTTGATGATGCAGTAAAAACCGGAAAGATATCGACATACGGGACGCTTCGCAGTGCCACATGTTGAGAATCGCAGAGTATAGCAGAGACGGAGTGTTTTGTTACTGTGTAAATAAGTGTTTAATATGTACTTATACGTAATTCATGTATATGTTTTGTGTATTTTTAGTGTGATAATGCGTGTGAAGCCGTGTGAAATGTGAAAGCCAGAAAGAGTGAAGAACATATGTATCGAGAAAGGCATTGGTTCACATGTTAATATCACCAATATGATGGAATAAACCACAACATGGGGCCGACCTGAGGCCGAGGTGCCGTGTAGCTGAATATGGGACGTCACCGAACTCGATTAGTACCTCTGATTCATTATTTCGCTTATGCACTGTTCGCTGTTAACTTGTAAATAATTTTCTTGCATGAAAGTTCACTTTATTTTTCTTTTACTGTGGCAAGTGTAGTTAGCTGTAGGGAGTAACTTTATACGGATGCCCTAGGTGAGTGATTATATTAATAAGAAGCGTGTGTTGAATATTAGATTTTTGAATAATAAGATAATATGTGTGGGAATACGATCTTCTATAGTAATAAGATACGTGTGTGGAAATATGATTTTATAGTGTGCGATCTTCTGATACAATATCCGCGTGTGTGTAAATATTTTAAGTAATATAAATGGCAATCAGTATGAGTTTTATAGTCATGGGAATAGGATAAGACAGTAGTGGCATGCTGCATGATATTAAGATCGTCGAGAAAAATTTCATTGTTCATGAAGATACAAACCCTTGGCCGTCCATGCACATTACAGTGAAATTTTGGAGTTTATTCCATCAGCAAGTAACACATGTTTTAACCAGTAGATGAAAATGTGCTGTGAGGGAATAGATATTCTGTCATATAATTCACTTGAGATTTAGTGAGGTTAGCTTCGAAGATACAAGTGCCAGTAGCAGGAGACGAACCCATGAGATTGCGGAGCGTAATATGTGAAACAATACCGGCAAAGTGATATATGTGTTTCTTAATATGTTATGAATTCTGTGAGGAATGTGAAATTAAGTATGTGATGTATGGAATGAATAATGTGCATTGAAAGCGTTGAATGCTTATAAATAATGGTTATTGTTCGCCCAGAGAGGCTCAGTGATACGAAAGATGAATTAAGAGGAACATATGGAGTTAATTAAAACGGAGATATATTAATTTGGTGTTGACGAGAAGATTGCCGTGTTAGTGAAATAAACAGTTATGAGTTGCGCTCTAGATAAGATGTTCGTTTTACCGGCTGGACATGTATATTAAAGGAGTTTCAAACTGCGTTGTTTAGGGTCTTAAAACTGAAAAGATTAAAGTAATTTATTATACAATTCTGCTTGAGAAATTTAGGAACAGCACATTGAAATCAAAATGCTAGATACACTTCGTGACAGTCCATTGTGATATAGGGAATGATAGGTCGCTGTAATGTTGCAATGTTGAGGGTTGGTGATCGATGTCCGGCCAGGTCAATGATCATTATTTCCTGGTGATTATTTATTTGACTGATGTTGTGTTTGTTGCATATATGATGTGTGTTTTACTATGTATCGGGCAATGCAAATTCGGGTTTGCAGTTGCAATACTTTTTTGTTGATGTCTGAATTTATTTCACTTATGGTTGATTTGTTAAATCATTCAATTATTAAGTCCTCAATAATTTATGAAATCATTCCTAATTTTATTTAAGTCCGCCCAAATTTCGTCAAACTCATTCCTTCATATAGCATCTTCCTCTCATCTATATACAATTAACACGGAACGTGACCGAATCGATAGTTACCCCTGACACGAAATAAAATTAACCTACTATTCTGATTCATCATTAAAAGAAAAGTATTTCGCATAGACACAATCAGCTGTTTCAATAATACGTAAAATGAACACAAACTCTGTAGCAAGGGACCTACACTAAATTTAAAATCCACCAACTTATTCTACACTGAATCTATGACAATAGGATAAAACCATATTGTCGCAATGATTGAATAATTTTATCGATTTCAGAGGTAATGATTTTAATGATGCAATGACCTCAGACTTAATGATCAATGATGATTTAATGATTTTAATTTAATAAATTGAGGAGTTCATGAATGATACAACAAATGTTAGGATTTAATAACTTCATACAGCTTCACGATTCCATGATGGAAAATACTGTAATAACTTGGATAATTTAATAATTATGATAACAAAGTTTTATAACTTAATAATTGAATAATTTTGAAAGTATGGAAAGTGGATAGAAATTAATGGATTCATGCATAGATGATTGTATTTTTGAATTTATTTCTTTGGATTTCAAAGGTCACTCTCACGAAATGATGGATGTAATGATGGTCAATTACATTTATATTATTATTTTTTTATGAAATATGGTGTCATCCAAACATAATGAAGATATAGATGAATTAGGTCGATGGTATTAGTGGAATAAAGTAACGTAGGTAAATGATGAGAGGTAGTATGAACTCAATTAAGTGATGTATTTGGATGAATTTTTGAATTCATGGATAAGATTGTTGGTTTTTCATGGTGAGAGTTTACATATTAGAAACATTAGTTTTGATAACTTGGGTTGACGAATTCCTAACAGATGATGACGTATGGAGTGACATAAAATAGATAATTGTCGTAAACTGAACAAAATTCAAATGAGTTGACAAAGATAATGAATGATGTATCCATGTATGGTCCGAAATTTTGTTTGTTTGTGTAGGAGCGTTACTTTGCCAAAGTTTAGCTTTTTATTTCAATAAATTTGTGTTTTACTAAAAGGTTCTCATTTAGATATTCTTATTTAAAATTTATCTTCTCTCTTATCCTTCCTGCTTAATAATTTAAGGTTAGTTTGTAATATTCGAAGATGTCTCTGTGGGTAGTACGCAGTCAGCGACCCTGTGATTGTCTCATGCCGGTGCCACATTCCAAAGGCTGGAAGGGTAGAGGGTTGAGTACATTTGTTTTGTGCTAGTGGCGTGCGCGTATGCATCTTACCCACCAAACCTCTTTGACGTTTTAGTCTAACCCCAACTACCTCGGTGCTTTCAACTTCCTTGCTCGGGATGTCTTTCTGCCATTAAACTAGCCCGTTGTCGATGGTGTGTTATGAGTGAAGTAGTGCGAGGGATTGAGAGTGTATCAGGGAGAAGCATCGGTTAACTGTGTTCTACACGCACTGGCTAAAATGCCACAGATCTACACTAACGAAGAATGTGCAGATACGGTGTATTTTCACGGCATCTTCAGTGGTAGTGCACCTGATGCTCTCGAGGAGTACCATTGACGCTTTCCGACACTGCGAATTTCTGATCTACAGTGCTCACAGGAGTTTACAGCAGGTTGCGTGAAACAGATATTCTTACAAGCTCCAATTTTTCGTCTCAACGTGTAATTCTACAACCTGTGCAGGAATAGCAACACGTTGTTGAAATGGTGCAGCTTAGTCCTACTACCTGCACACGGCGACGTTCTGCACGTATATATGTTCCACAAACTCGTGTATGGCGAACATTACACGCGGAAAACTTACATTTCAAAACGTCAAAATGTTTGGGTGGGTAGGACACATCGTGCGCGCCACTATCTCAACAACAAATGTATTTTTTGGAGATCAGAAGAATGCACATACCCGGTGAGACACGGGACGAAGGGGTTTTCACCAGCAGAGCCAGTGACGCAATGGTTACCATAGCAACTCCGCTACTACCCAGGCGACTTCTACTGGCAGCTTTTCGCTCTTGTCAGTTGTAATCCAGCGAACTGCAAAGTGTGAGTCAATGTTTTCGTGTAGCAGATAGGAGCAGACAAGAGCCGATCTGTCTGAGCAGAACAGGAAGTTCTTGCTTGAAGGCTACATTCCTCATTCTTGCATTCTTCTCATCTCTACACAGTACATTACATGTGTCCTATCTTGGAAATAATTCGTCATATGACATATGCCCTTATGAAATATTTTTTTGCTTCAAATGATCATTTCTGTCATATTCCTGGGACACCCCGTAAAAATGGGAAGTGTAATTCATGAATATGGAGAATCTCATTGTAAATTGGACGGAAGGAGAAGAAGATGACAATGTGAATTCTGATTCTCTTCTTGCGCTGTCAGTGGAGTGATGGCGTGGAATGGCATTATTAGACAAATAAATTTGCGTGCTGATTTCAAAAAATAGCAAAGGTAACAATTTGAAAATAAAGATAGAATTCAATAGGACAAATTGGGGCAAATATCCATTTACAGGAAGAGGAGTTATAGATTGAAATATTTTATCAAGGGAGATGTGCAATAAATTTCCAAATTCTTTGCAATTACTTAAGAAAAGACTATGTAAACAACAGATAGAGAATCTGTCATCTGGGCGACTACCCTAAATGAAGATCAGTAGTGATTGATTGATTGATTGATTGATTGATTGATTGATTTATTGATTGATTGATTGATTGATTGATTGATTGATTGATTGATTGATTGATTGATTGATTGATTGATTGATTGATTGATTGATTGATTGATTGATTGATTGATTGATTGATTGCTTGATTGATTGATTGATTGATTGATTGATTGATTGATTGATTGATTGATTGATTGATTGACGAAAGTTATGGAAGTAACACACCTCCCTAATACTTTGACTGGGGCCGATGACCTTCGATGTTAGGCCCCTTAAAACAACAAGCATCATCATCATCATCAATACTTTGACTGGGGACGGAGCAATTCAATGTGCCCTCTTTACTAAATATGTATGCTCCCTGTGTTTGTATACCGTTCTTAATAATGTAATTACACAGGTCAGAGCGTTTTGGGTGGTACGTACACTGATTTTCCTTTTAGTGCACTGTTTTCCGGATTCGTGTATTATTCCAAGCATTCGTACACAGTTGTAAATGTTGGGTTTTTTTCGACAATTTTATATTAGATTAAAAAGTTGAAGTCAATGCATGACATGCACTGCTTTCCCCATAGACAGAGATTTAAGCCCAATATTGACATATAGTATACTCCAACCTTCAAATCAATAGCGTTATTTGCCTTCACTCCACGTGAGAACTGTGTAGAGGATGGGAATCGGACCCAATAACATGTGCTTGTGGCTGATAATATCGACAATTTAGAAACATCCAAGGCGGTAACAAAACAACTCTTCTTTTTATTTCATTCTGGAGAAAAATATATGCTAGTGGAGATGTTATCAGTGTGCCTGGAAATGACACAAATCCTCTCTGTTGTGTCAACAGCTCAATGGAAGGAACTAATGCATTTTTTCTCCAGAGTCTCCGCTATAATTCTTCAAATGTTGGAGAAAATTCGTTATCGGACGCCAATTATTAATCGAGTCTGGATCTCATGATGGTATGATCCCGTCTAAATCCCGAGGCTGTATGACACCAAGTCAGCATCGATTTGTTAATTAAAAAATAAACGTGTTGTCGTTGTTATTGTAGTTGTCGTTTGCCTAATTATGTTTTAAGTTCAGTTTATTGTAACTTTTAATGTTAAGTTCAACCTACAGTATTGTAAGCCGTAGTGTTAAGTACTGGAAACACTTAACTTGTGTGTATATGACGATGCTGGATTTAGAATGTTAAACTAGTAGTAACTCTTGTAATATTTTCTCTCCATGGACTTACTTGTTGTAGTAGTTTTTGTTGGATAATAATGTTTTAATTTACTTTATTGTCATACTACTGTGTCTACCTCTGTGATATAGTGGTGATTGTGATTAGCTGACACCCCCGGAGTCCCGACTTCGATTCTCGGCTCTGCCACGATATTTGAAAAGTGGTACGAGGGCTGGAAGGGTTCCACTCAGCCTCAGGAGATCAAATGAGCAGAGGATGGTTCGATTACCACCTTAGCCATCTTCGAAGTGGTTTTCCGTGGATTCTCACTTAGTCTCCATGCAAATGCCGGGATGGTACCTAACTTACGGCCTCGGCCGCTTCCTACCCTCTTTCTTGTTTATCCTTTCCAATATTCCTATCCACCGCACGAGGCCCCTATTCAGCATAGCTGGTGAGACCGCCTGGGTGAGGTACTGGTCCTCTTCCCAAGTTGTATCCCCCGAACCAAAAAGTCCCACGCTCCAGGACACTGTCCTTGAGGCAAAAGCCAACCGTGGCGCGTAAACGGATTAAGAAAGAAAGATGACATTAATATAAGTGACCATTGCCACCGGGATATTTCCCAATTCCGATGTATTTGTTAATAACGAGTTGATTATGGTGAACATGACCGACGACGGGAGCTGTATCCATGTTCATACCTTTCATTCCCTGCTCAATATCTTTCACTGCCACATTATTGCTAAGATTTGTATCTGCTGATTAATTGAAGTGAAATATTGATCCAGGCTGGCAAGGTTACCACAACATAAGTTGGAATAAAACTCAAAATCTTCTAAAAATCTTCTAAAACACTGATTGCCATCAGTAACTGATATGGTACTCTGGACAACCTTCTCCCGGTTACAGTAATAATAATTCTGGAAATGTAGGTACTGGTACTGATTTCTTTGATTCTTTTGTAATATCATTCGTTACATAGACTAATTCTGATGCGGATTCATATGTTCGAAATCACTAGGTGATAAATACCTAACTGTGTCTGTAATTCACAGCGATATTGAGAAAAGGCGAATGTTTCAACTGTTGAAATTGGTTCCAGTAATAGATTCTTATGTCATCACTAAAAGAAAAATACAATGCACCTCTCACGACCACGACTTTTATAAGAAAAGTACGTTTCTGTCACCGAAGTTATTGTCTCATCGTGATGATGACGTAAATACACAGCTATATCTATCGCCTTGAGTTCAAACTACTTCTATTGCCTTCCAACTTGTACGAGATATGGGTTACCAGAACAATGCAATGCTGAACATCAAACTGTTTGGTACAAAATGCTATTTTTAAGTAAAATAAATGAAACGTTTTCTTCATTCTGTACTATGAAAACACATTATCTCCATCGATAAGCTCGAAAGTAAACAGCATGTCTGTGGCATTGGTCGTTAAGGCGTTAAGGTTATGGTCTGGCACAGTGGTTAGCCGGGTCGAAACCCATTGGTTGAAATACTTTACCCTCAGAATGTTATCCGGCAAGGTAAGGAAGGTGGTGATATACAATTTCTAATCACTAGATTGCGTGCCAAAAGCCTGGAATGAATTCCAAATCTGTCCGCATTGCTCATATGGAAATAGGGCATATGGCGCTGCTCATGGTTATTCGTCCGTCGGATGGTGATCTAAAGCCTTGCGCAGACCCCTTGGTGCTATTCGACAGGAAAAAAAGTCGGTAGAGCATGACTCAATATTCATCTTTCTCCAAACGTGTAGTTTTTGCTTCTCTTGTTTGTCTCTGTAACTGAATATTTTATCTTTGCCACTTTTGCCTTCAGGCCTTCTATTCCATCTATTATTTAGAATAGGGATGGTCTGTCTTACGGTTTGCTTCCCTTTTCATTATGCTCTTTGATTAAGTTGTTGGGTGTTACGTGCCACTTAGATCTTGTCGAACCGTACAACAGAATGCAGCGGTCTGTACGAACGTACACAAAAGCACGAGAAGGGAAAAGGAACGTAGGATTTAGGCAACGCCGCACAACGGCACTACAGTAGCTCCTCCCTCCTGCGCTAGCTGTCATAACGCTTCTTTTAATATTAGGACTATAAAATTGAAACTGCCAAGTAGTGTTCGTTATACTGATGGATGAAATAATGGAGAGAGTGGAGAATTAATCTAAGGAGGACTTCAATCTTCGCAGACGATGAAGTGATTTGGGAAGGAATTGGATAAGCAGTTCAACAGAAATTAAACACTTGGAACTAGCAGCTTAATCTGTTAGACCTAAAAATCAGCCACACAAAAACAGTAGTGATGCCAGTAAGCAGGCAAGCCCTACAGGTTAACATCCAACCGGAAGGCGAGAAAACTAGAAAACGTTGGCCATTTTCAATATTTTGGTAGTATTGTAACTAGAGACCCAAACTCCTCTGCTGAAATCACTAACAGAGTCCAAATGGGAGCACAATTTTATCACCAAGTTAGGACTCCTCTATGGGATAACCAAATACCTCTAAGTACAAAGAGAACCGTTTTTCAGGTATATTTGTTGCCAATGACAACATATGCCATTGAAACCTGAACGTTCAACAGCAGAGATAGTAGCAGACTTCAAGCTGCAGGAATGAAGTTCCTGAGGTCAATGCTGCAGAAAACAAGATAAGATCCGGAATGAAAAGACCCGTCACAACACACAAGTAAAGCATTCGCTAAGCGAAAATGTAAGAATATCGTGACAAAAGGATGCATGAAATGAGAACAGCAAGAAAATGGACTGGAAGGCAAAAGACCTAGAGGCAGTCCAAGCAAACGGTGAATCAGTCAAGCAAAGCAGGACCTGGAAGGAAGAGAAGAGTGGAATGGCACGAAGTTGAGAAGGAAGGAATGTACCTGGATAGAGAAAGATGGAGAGCGCTCTTGTACCGCATCCGGTGAATGGAGACGGTTAAAGGATGATGGTGATCAGTAGTGTTGGTTCGTAGCCTGTCATCCACAAATCAGGACCGCTAAGGTCCTGGTGGATTCTGACTTCCACATCAATCTAGCCTGGATGGAATATGGGCTTAACAGCTCTCCCAGTAATGGAAAGATTTTTCAGAATTATTCCCGCTTTGGACCGGGACGGTAGAATACAATCACGGTATCTCTTTCTTGTTGTAAGTGGCGTCTGAAAAGGGGTCAGCGGCTCTTAACACTGGGAGCGTGGGTTGAAGACCACGGTTATCCTACTGGCATTGCTTCTACATACATTTCTCAGTCTCTCCACTTCCATATTTCCTATCTGACCTCCCTTGGTCAACTCTTGATCTTTCCTGTCAAGGAAAGTGTGAGGATTGTGAGGCTTAGAGATTCTTTCATATTTACGCCCTTCCTGACATTTCTCTTTCTTCCCCGAGAACTTCATTATTCGCAGAATCTGGATTCTTCCTTGTTTTAATCTGGTTAGTCTTAATAGAGGATAGCGACGCAGTGCTACCACCAGCACCATTTTCAAAGGCGGTACTAAACACGATTCCCCGAATTTTCCTCACAAAGCTTGGTCGACGTTGAACAGGATAAGGACAAATCACGCTAGATGTTACCGCTGTTGTTGAGTCGATGGATACAGTACTTTTGCATCCATCTCTTGGCACAGGCCAGAGTAACGTGTAGCTTCCACCGAAGTCCCAGTCACATCCATGGCTGTGACAATATGGAAGTTGCTGGGGTATGGGTAGTGCTCAGTAATGACATTCAGAGCATGACTACTGCATCTGAGTGTTATGAAAGGTGCTGCTCATAGGGTCAGTCGTGCTGCAATAGTACTTTCTGACCCAGTGAGGAAAGCAATGGAAAACTACCTCACTCCTCATCTTGCTTAGTACGCCTCATTTTCGTGCTGCCATTGGTTTTTGGGGTTTCCTTATAACCGCATAACCTTTGGTGGTGCTATTTGAGGATCCAACCAGCCTCTGGACTGATGACCTAACAGACAATCCATAGACTGGTTTCATGCAGCTCTCCATGCCACTCAATCCTCTACTAACATTTTTATTTCTATATAACTACTACCTGCTACATCTGCTCTAATCTACTTGGGAAGGCATTCTTTCTGATTATATTAGACATGCTTGTGAAATTTATAAGTGGTTCGATAGAAGGCAATTCGGTTTTAGGAAAGGTTATTCCACTGAAGCTCAACTTGTAGGATTCCAGCAAGATATAGCAGATATCTTGGATTCTGGAGGTCAAATGGACTGTATCGCGATTGACCCGTCTAAAGCATTTGATAGGGTGGATCATGGAGACTACTGGCAAAAATCAGTGCAATTGGACTAGACAAAAGAGTGACTGAATGGGTTGCTATATTTCTAGAAAATAGATCTCAGAGAATTAGAGTAGGTGAAGCTTTATCTGACCCTGTAATAATTAAGAGGGGAATTCCTCAAGGCAGTATTATCGGACCTTTATGTTTTCTTAGACCTATATATATAAATGATATGAGTAAAGGAGTGGAATCGAAGGTAAGGCTTTTTGCGGATGATGTTATTCTCTATAGAGTGATAAATAAGTTACAAGATTGTGAGCAACTGCAACGTGACGTCGAAAATGTTGTGAGATGGACAGCAGGCAATGGTATGATCATAAACGGGGTTAAAAGTCAGGTTGTGAGTTTCACAAATAGGAAAAGTCCTCTCAGTTTTAATTACTGCGTTGATGGGGTGAAAGTCCCTTTTGGGGATCATTGTAAGTATGTAGGTGTTAATATAAGGAAAGATCTTCTTTGGGGTAATCACATAAATGGGATTGTAAATAAAGGTTACAGATCTCTGCACATGGTTATGAGGGCGTTTATGGGTTGTAGTAAGGATGTAAAGGAGAGGGCATATAAGTCTCTGGTAAGACCCCAACTAGAGTATGGTTCTAGTGTATGGGACCCTCACCAGGATTACCTGATTCAAGAACTGGAAAAAATCCAAAGAAAAGCAGCTCGATTTGTTCTGGGTGATTTCTGACAAAAGAGTAGCGTTACAATAATGTTGCAATGTTTGGGTTGGGAAGAATTGAGAGAAAGAAGAAGAGCTGCTTGACTAAGTGGTATGTTCAGAGTTGTCAGCGGAGAGATGGCGTGGAATGACATTAGTAGACGAATAAGTTTGAATGGCGTTTATAAAAGTAGGAAAGATCACAATATGAAGATAAAGTTGGAATTCAAGTGGACAAACTGGGGCAAATATTCATTTATAGGAAGGGGAGTTAGGGATTGGAATAACTTACCAAGGGAGATGTTCAATAAATTTCCAATTTCTTTGAAATCATTTAGGAAAAGGCTAGGAAAGCAACAGATAGGAATTCTGCCACCTGGGCGACTGCCCTAAATGCAGATCAGTATTGATTGATTGTCATATACGTACCTTGGACTACCCCAATCCATTTTACCGCCAACACTTCCCTCAAAAACCTGGGTGTCTCAAACTGTGCCCTATCATTCTATCTCTTCCGCTCATTAAATTTAGTCAATTCGATCACCTCTCACCAATTCGATTCAGTACCAGTTCATTCGAGATTCGATCTATCCATTTACCGAGCTCGATAGGTGCAGTCGCTTTAGTGCGGCCAGTATCCAGTAATCGGGATATAGTGGGTTCGAGCCCCACTGTCGGCAGCCCTTAAGATGGTTTTCCGTGGTTTCCCATTTTCACACCAAGCAAATGCCGGGGCTAATTCCTACATAATTGTTCGACTTGAGCTCTTCCTTGCTTTTGCTAGTCTGCATCTTTTGTCCTCGTTACTTCTACCAGCATTAGTTATTTTACTGCCAAAGTAACAATACTCGTTTACTTCCTTTAAGACTTCATTTCCTAATCTAATATTTCCTGCAGCACCTTTCTTCGTTCGATAATACTCCATTAGTTTTGTTCTGGACTTGTTTATTTTCCTCTTCTACTCCTTCCCCAAGTCTCTGTTTATACCGTTCAGAAGTCTCTCCAGATCTTCTACAGTCACAGGTAAAATTAGTACGCCTTTCCCGAGACTCTGTTTATTCCATTCAGAAATTTCTCCATATCATCGACAAATCTCAGAATATTGATTTCCTCTCCTTGCATTGTGATTCCCTTTCCAAATTACTCTGTGATTTTCTTTACCGGATGTTCTATTTAAACTTCGAAACGGGGGGGGGGGGCGGATTTTAGCCTGACAACAATCTCTTCTGTGTAATTTCTTCTTTTCGCAAGCCCTCGAATCTCATTACTGCAAATTGATTTTAGTACAGGTTGCAGAGTATGCTTCGTCTTCGGTAACTCATTCCGATCACCTACAGAGTCTCATATACGTAGCTTGATGTAATCAACATTATCGAATTGAATTTACGATGGAACAGGAATGCGCTTGATCTGCGAGGGGACTGCCCGTGGTGTTAATTAAGGTACAGTTCTCACATTTACCTGGCGTGGAAATGGGAGACAGGGGAAGAAAACATCTCAGCGGGGCTCGATCCCACAATCTCCTCATAGCAAGCTCGCATCTGCGTGATCTGAAGCGTAGGCACAGGATAAATGATCTATTGTACAAGTTAACGAAATGGTGGCGTGGGTTGATCGTTGAAATCATCAGTCGAACATGCAAATGCAGATTTTCCACCTAAGGGGTCCGATCTATTGTCGAGGAGTTTGCGCTGCCGTCCCACTTTGGATGTTTCCTGCATCTACTTGTTGTTACTTCACATGCTTTACAGTGTAAATATCATTTTAAAATTAACTTGAAACTTCCTACTTTTCCTCTTATTACTTTCTTTGTGTTGCATGTTTGTAATGTTTGAAAACCCACACGGTAAAGGTAATGCAGCCAGAGTCCGGAACACGAAACACTAAACACGAGTTAATGCAAAATGTTTACATTTTTCACGTCGACTGGAGGTTTATGTCACAGAAAGACGAGGGCTATGCATTAGACGATCCCTTGGCTGCTGCTGAGCAAGGATTATCCTTCTACTCTCATCTCATTCAGGACAACGGACCAGGAGATTACACACATATGCATTATTCACATGGCCCGTCCTGCGGGTGACTTTCTTTTATTCATACAACTCACGTTTAAACGTACTCAGTTAAGGGCGACCCAATTCTAGGTATCACCGGAATAACGAACAATATCCACTGTATATAGTGAATGTTGTTCATCATGCTGCCTCAGTGAACTAACTCAGTGATGAAAGATCCCTTGGTGCGTGTTTCAATTATGGATTATGTCCTGGACGAATAGCATTGCAGAATGTTTATTTATTTATTACAAGGATATCTCCTCCGGTTATAATAAACTGTAGTGTATGTACATTCAAAATTAAGATGACTACTTTTAAAATAAATATAAACGGAAATAACGTTGTCTCCCTTTGTTTCATTACTACTTACCATATGCCCGGTTAGCAAGCGTGTGAGAAGCACCTTCGTGAAGGTGAAGAAGTTAATCCGCAACCTACAATTGAACCTAACGCTTTGGTGCACTTGGTACAAGTCTGAAAGTTGGAATTCAAGATGTCAAATTGAGGCAAATATTCGTTTATAAGAAGGGGAGTTAGGGATTGGAGTAACTTACCAAGGGGGATGTTCAGTAAATTTCCAATTTCTTTGCAATCATTTTAGAAAGTCTAGGAAAACTACAGATACGGAATCTGCCTCCTGGGAGACTGCCCTAAATGCAGATCAGTAGTGATTGATTGAATTGATTGGTTGATTTAGTAACTTCGTAAAAGGTGACACACATGCGGCCAGGTACTTGGACGTGGTGGCAAGGGTTGCGACCCTGGATCCTAGCTGAGACTAGCATTGTTTCCAATTAGTTTTCCTATTCTCTCTACTGGGCATTATCTGAGGTCAATTAGTAATGGTAATTATACAGGAAAATGAGGAAATGTTATTAATTTGGTATCTATTGACAAATGACTCCAAAACTAATAACTTCATTCTGATATTTTATACTTGTTATATTACCCGGCGCTGCCAAACATTTTATTTAATGTTTACTTTTAGTAAGTTATTACTGTTAATTATATGCAAAGCGATTTTTTGTAGATCTCATTATTGCGAGTTTGCTAATTTACAAACTAATTTAAAGTTTTTTTTTTTTTTTTTATGGAGTCTGAACTTGGACTTAAACGGCATCCAGTGTGTCACACGTCATCTCACCGACCCCTAAAACAATTCATTCAGCACTAATATTGGTGGTTTTCGATCATTTTTACATGTTACCTCCACCTCACCCTCCAACCCTAGGGGTGCTAGGGGTGTCTTGCCGCCTTAGTACTTTCTAGATATAGTAAGTCATATGTGTACCAAGTTCGAATGAGAGCATGCTGGAACATATACATCTATAATCTTCGTTATTTTGGATATTATTTTTCACCTCTCCTAACCCCCATTCCGATTTCGGCTGAACTTGAACGACATCTGGAATGTCATTATTCATCTCAGCGACACCGAAAACTATGGATTATATACTTTTTTCGGTTATTTTATGTCTAACCCACCACCACCCCTAACTGCTAGGGTGTATTGCCACTTTTTAAAATCTCAGGAGTATTTAGAAGAAATTTTGAAATTGTCAGCGAAATCCGTCCAGTAGTTTTTGAGTCTATTCGGGACAAAGAACCAAAGAAACAGACATGATTTCAACTTTATATATACATGTAGGGAAAATGAATATTTTTAAGAGTTGTTTCTAGAAATTATTAAAATAACATGCTGCAATATAAAAGTTTAATGACATTATCCAATTTACTCGCTAAGCTTCAACAAGTTAATGTTTGTAGGGCATCCAAGGGGATATTTTATTAAAATTAAAATGAACTTTTATGAACATAGTACAACAACATGGATCCAAACCTTTCCAATCAATGCTAAATTCTCCCCGCGTGATACTGAATAGAAAAAGGAACAAAAGACTCAGTTCACACTATTCAGTCTCAAGCAAAACGACCACAAATGTATTGCTTCCGGGGCTTTGTTCCAACGTATTGTTCGTGGTCCAAGGTTTTGCAGTGCTGGCGTTAGATCCAATACACCTGAGTGGTAGCCGACAGCACAAGATCCCCATGTGCTGTCATTTCCTTGTCGCGCATTTGAAACCTAATCTCTGGCAGAAGAAACATGCCGATAGGCAGTGATGCCACTGATTTCTGTCTGTACCCTTCGTTGCCATGCAATCTTTAGCTTCGCATGCACTGATGTCCAGTCTGAATTGATAGGACCTGCTAAGAACCATTTGCCATTTGTGTACGATTTTAGCTGATAAAATACGGGAAAGTTCAGTAAACACCTTAAGATTATTGGCCATCATTTAATAATTCTTAACTTTTTTTTTGCTAGTGGCTTTACGTCGCACCTAAACAGATAGGTCTTATGGCGACGATGGGATATGGAAGGGCTAGGAGTTCTAAGGAAGCACCTTTGGCCTTAATTAAGATACAGCTCCCAGCATTTGCCTGGTGTGAAAATGGGAAACAACGGAGAACCATCTTCAGGGCTGCCGACAGTGAGATTTGAACCAACTATCTCCCGGATGCAAGCTCACAGTCGCGCGCCTCTAACTGCACTGCCAACTCGCCCGGTAATCCTTAATTATTGACGTGTAAAAATAAATGTATATTTCAAATCAATTAGTCCGGTAGTTTATCCGTGATTAAGACAACTCACTTTAAACTAATGAGAGACCAGGCGATTTCTCCCTGCTGTTAGGGGCACGCAGTTATGAGCTTGCATCCGTGGGATAGTGGGTTCGCACCCCATGCCATCAGCTCTGAAGATGGTTTTGTGTGGTTCCCCATTTCCACACCAGGCAATTGCTGAGGCTTAAACTTGATTAATGCCACGTTCGCTTCCTTCCCATTCCTAGCCCTTTCTTGTTTCATCGTCGCCATAAGACCTATCTGTGTCGGTGCGACGTAAAGCAAATTAAAAAAAAATAAAGAAAGAATGAATGATTGTTTTAAATTATTTCAGATCTTAAAATAACATTTTATCCATCGATTAGTTCCACGTTTCTATTGATTAAATCATTGGAAACTGAGTCTAACATTCCTTTTCGCTAGTTGCTTTACGTCGCGCAGACACGGGTAGCTCTTATGGCAACGATGGGACAGGGAAGGCCTAGGAATGGGAAGGAAGCGTCCGTGGACTTAATTAAGGTACAGCCCCATCATTTGCGTGATGTGGGAATGGAAAACCACAGAAAATCATCTTCAGGTTCAAACCCACTATCTCCCGGATGCGAGCTCACAGCTGCGCGCTCCTAACCGCACGGCCAACTCGCCCGGTGTGTCTATCTCTATTTCTCTCACCAACTAAAGCCCAGACCATGATTCTCCCATGTAATCTACCCTGCTGCATGTCCGACTCGTTGGCTGAATGGTCAGCGTACTGGCCTTCGGTTCAGAGGGTCCCGGGTTTGATTCCCGGCCGGGTCGGGGATTTTAACCTTCATTGGTTAATTCCAATGGCCCGGGGACTGGGTGTTTGTGCTGTCCCCAACATCCCTGTAACTCACACACCACACATAACACTATCCTCAACCACATTAACACGCAGTTACCTACACATGGCAGATGCCGCCCACCCTCATTGGAGGGTCTGCCTTATAAGGGCTGCACTCGGCTAGAAATAGCCACACGAAAAAAAACCCTGCTCCATTCACCTCACAAGACCCCACTGCCGCATTCAGTGTATACGTACAGCTTCATTCAGAGTGTTTAATCCCAACTCTGCCTCTCGCTCCACATTTTGATCACCCTTCCACCATCTTTTCAATCTTTTTGAAGTAGCAGTCATTCTCGCTATTTTCATGTCTGCAACTACTAACTTATGGATGAGATATCCTGAGTTCACGCAATCTTTTGTCGGTGAAGTATATCAGTAACTGTGCTAGAAGTCAGTGAACCGGGCTAGTTGGCCGTTCGGTTAGGGACGCGCAGCTATGAGCTCGCATCCGGGAGATACTGGGTTCCAATGCCACTGTCGGCAGCCCTGAAGGTGATTTTCCGTTGTTTCTTATTTTCACACCAGGCAAATGCTGGGGCTGTACCTTAATTCAAGGCATGCCGCTTCCTTCCCATTCCTAGGCCTTTCCTGTCCCGTCGTCGCAATAAGACCTATCTGTGTCGGTGTGACGTATAGCAAATAGCAGAAAAAAGTCAGTGTTACCTATTGTTTATGACGCAGGATTAGAGTACAGATGATATGAGTATCCAAAGGGTATCACAGTTAAGGCTATTCGCAGATCATGTTATAATATGTAGAGGAGTAAATAAGTTACAGGATTATAAACAATTGCAAGGAGACCTGGACAATGTTGTGAGATGTATAGGAGACTGATATGATGGGACACATGAACGAAAGTAAGGTTTTAAGTTACACCAAGAGTAAAAGTCCTCTTAGATTTAGTTACTGTGTTGATGGGTTCAATGTACTGTCAAAACTTAGGCGTTAATAAAATGAAAGATCTTCAGAGGGGGAATCACATTAATGAGACTGTAAATAAAGACTGCAGATCCTTTTAGTTTTGGTAGAAATGTAAAAGCCTCCGGTAAGACCCCAATTGGACTATGATTCCAGTATATGAGAACCCCACCAAGATTACTTGATTCGTGAACTGGAAAACATCCAATCGAAAGCAGCACAGTTTGTCCTGTATGATCTCCACCAAAAGAGTAGTGTTACGTAAATATTGCAAACTTTGCGCTGGGAGTAAGGGTATGAGCTACTCGACTAAGCAGGACATTCCGAACTCTCAGTGGAGAAATGGTTTGGAATGTCATTAGTAGCTGAATGAGCTTGAGCCGAACTTACACGTAGGAAGGGTCATAATACTAAGATAAGGTTGGAATTCAAGAGGACATGCTGGAAGATGTTGATCCAACCAGCGGTATTTCCTATTTGAGATTATGGCGTTGTAATTTATAGCGATGTTACTTCTTCCTCTTCTTTATTTGTTTGCCCTCCAGGGTCGGCTTTTCCCTTGGACTCATCGAGGGATCCCACCTCTACCGCACCAAGGGCACTGTCTTGGAGCTTCAGACTCTGGTTCGGGGATAAAACTGGGGCGGATGCCCAGTACCTCGCTCAGTCGGCCTCACCAGCTATGCTGAACAGGGGCCTTGCGGCTGTTGGGGAGATTGGAAGGGATAGATAAGGAAGAGGGAAGGAAGCGGCAGTGGCTTTAAATTAGTTACCATCCCGGCATTTGCCTGGAGGAGAAGTGGTTAACCACGGAAAACCACTTCCAGGATGGCTGAGGTGAAAATCGAACCCGCTTGTACTCAGTTGACCTCCCGAGGCTGAGTGAACCCCGTCCCAGCCCTCGTACCACTTTTTAAATTCCGTGGCAGAGCCGGGAATCAAAACCCGGGCCTCCTGGGGTGGAAGCTAATCACACTAACCACTACACCACAGAGGCGGACTATAGCGATATCTCAGAGAAATATAAAACCAAAATCCAGCGAGTTCAGAATGGCTGTGTGCGTTTCTTCAGTATTCGTAAAGACTGTCATGTAACATCCTAATACAAGGCCGCTGAGTGGTTGAAACTCGGAGAGAGATGATCATACTCAGCAGCTCGCTTACTGCTGGGAATTTTAAAATGTAATGCTCCTTCATACTTTGCCAAGTCCATTGTTCATATGGGTCAAATGCATGATCGGGCAATAGGTTTACAACTATCCTTCAGGTTCCACAGCATCGTACGGTGATGATGGATGATGGGGTATGGCTTTTAGTGCCGGGAGTGTCCGAGGACAAGTTCGGCTCGCCAGATGCATGTCCTTTGATTTGACGCCCGTAGGCGATCTTCACGTCGTGATGAGTATGAAATGATGATGAAGACGACACGTACACCCAGCTCCCGTGTCAGCGAAATAACCAATTATGGTTTAAATTCCCGACCGCTCCGGGAATCGAACCCGGGATAAAGTGCAGTAAGTTGTGTATTGTCACTGCTTCTCAATTATACAATATGACAGACTGAGCGGACTGACTGACTCAGACGGTTGAGGCGCTGACCTTCCGACCCCAACTTGGCAGGTTCGATCCTGACTCAGTCCGGTGGTATTTGAAGGTGCTCAAATACGACAGCCTTTGTGTCGGTACATTTACTGGCACGTAAAAGAAATCCTGTGGGACTAAATTTCGGTACAACTGCGTCTCCAAAAACCGTCAAAGTAGTTAGTGGGACGCAAATCCAATAACATTATTATTATAATAAATTATACCATGACTTTAAACTAGATGAAATACAGAAAAAATGTATCAAATATCTGAATGTATGTCTTAAATATCGCTACATTTCCCCTTATTAACCATTTACAGTCCGCCTCTGTGGTGTAATGGTTAGTGTGATTTGCTGCCACCCCGAAGGCCCGCGTTCGATTCCCGGCTCTGCCACTAAATTTGAAAAGTGGTACGAGCGCTCGAACGGGGTCCACTTACCCTCGGGAGGTCAACTGAGTAGAGGAGGGTTCAATTTCCACCTCAGCCATCCTGGAAGTGGTTTACCTTGGTTTCCCAGTTCTCCTCCAGGCAAAAGCCGGGATGGTAACTAATTTAAAGCCACGACCGCTTCATTCCCTCTTCCTTGCCTGTCTCTTCCAATCTTCCCATCCCTCCACAAGACCTCTGTTCAGCATAACAGGAGTGGCCGCCTGGGCAAGGTACTGGTCATTCTCCCCAGTTTAATCCCCAGATCCATAGTTTGAAGCTCCAGGACACTGCCCTTGAGGCGGTAGAGGTGGAATCCGTCGCTGAGTCCGAAAGAAAAACCTATCCTGGAGGTAATAATAATTTCGTGTGGATATTTCTAGCCGGGTGCAGCCCTTGTAAGGCAGACTCTGCGATAAGGGTGGGCGATCCTTGAGGTTAAACAGATTAAGGAGGAGAAGAACCATTTATAAATTACTTTATAATTATTTATCACTCCTATACTCTTTTTTTACAAATTGCTTTACGTCGCACTGACACAGATAGGTCTTATGGGCCGTTTCCTTAAGTAAGGTACTGTGCATTATCATATATGCCCCAAATATTAATTATATAATATCGTGTAACATTGTGCATCTAATACAAGCAGGAGTCATGATGCGACCTAGAAGTTGCGTAATGCAGTATTCCGTCATCGCGTGACGTCAGTAATAGCTTCTTATCTATGCATAGCGACAGTGAATAACTCGGGTATTCCGTATGAGTCAATCGGGGATGCACGAGAGTGTTTGAGAGCGGCCGATTATAAAAGGACCAATCACAGCCCTGGAAGCGATATGGCAGAATGAAGGGATTTACAAAACAAATTAAGTCAGTCTTACCAACTTCTAAATTTACAGTGCTGCACTACTCTTTATTTTATTAGGCAATTTGTTAAAAAGCTAGACTCCACGGTTTTTATATGAAATAGAAGCCAGTTAAACATTAAAAGAACTACCTGTAGACAGTTGCAAAACTTAATTTAAATTAATAAAGTAATTAACATATTTTTATTGAATCAGCGTTTTTGCAGAGTAGTGGGTTAGCAGTAACGTCATCGCGCCAGTGGAATCCCCTAAGATATGACTAATACCGGGAGCTTGGTGTATATAGTAGCCTCTGGAAATGGAAAGTCACTCTGCTTTTGAAGTGTCGGTGTTTTTGATATTAAGCCAGTGGTATAGGAAAGTAACTTTCTTTTAGTGACCAGTTTGAACATATAAGTAGTCAATTTGTGAAGCTGAAACGTTTTCCTCTATGAAAATATGCATTACATGAATGCAAGTGATAGATTGCAGTTACGAGTGTGCATAGTATATTAACAGAGCAATTACCTTTGCTATATAAATAATATCAGGTATCACGTATGTCAAAGTGCGGTGGTGACACGGGATTATATCAATAAAACGATAGTTACTGTCGATATTTCCGTACCCGTGTATGCGTAATTCGCATACGGTTTGTGCAAATACCGTGTTCGGTACGCGTTCGGTTTCGCGAAGAACTTGTACGAACCGTCGTCATCGTATCGGTACAATTAAATGGTGTGTGCGAAGCACTATTACTACACGATGAAGAGAGAAGAAAAGACTTGCAGAGTATTTGATAACGCCATGCAGTTTGGTGCAATAACGGCGTAATTTGCTGGACGCTGTGGCCTGGAATCATGGAGAAAAGGAGACGCTACAAGTTAAGTTCATTTTAATTATAGGCATGCTTAGATAGAAGGAATTAGGCTAATTCGATCCCAGTGTAATGTAAATGTAAATGTAAATGTCAGTCTTGTTGTGACTGAGCTATGTTGTATTTTTATAGATTAGTGTCATGTTTCAGGGAAATGCATGTTTGGAACCCAGATTTTTATATATTACTTTATTTCCTTTTTATAAGATGGGAAAGAGGGAAATGATTAGGTGTAGATATGTCTAAAGGTAACTGTGTATTCCATTTTGGTACAAGATGTAGACTCTTTTAGTATGAAGGCTGCACAGCCTAAAGTTTGGTCTGGGAATAAAATTTAGCAAGGTATTTTTTTTCCTGCATGTAGCACATTTATAGGAGTACATGGCAGTGATGATCAACGTAAAAGTGCACCGTCGAACTAATATCTTCTAGATCCGCACATAGAACTAGCTAATTGGTATTGAGTTATGTTTTTACGAGAAAAAGGCAAGATTATCCTGATACTGAGATTACAATGTGTGTTATTACAGGACGGTCGTGCCTGGAAATAAATATCGGAAAGATATAACGGTGTCAGCTGCATGAAAGGAGAGAGGTTTGATTTGCCTCAAGTGTTTTTATGATTGTGAGAATCAAACTCACGGACCCCAAAGTGTTAGGCCAGATGTGTTGAGTATCATATCTGCAAGCCGCGTTATATTGGAATATGTAGTTAAGGCCATAGGAATGTGTATGGGTGCCATTGTTTGAGTTCGGGGCCTTGTGTTATTTAAATGAATATGTTATTTTGAAATTATTTATTATTCAAAAAAATAATATCATCTGTGTATTCAATATCTGAAATATAAACAATAAGATATTAGACTCCTTCATATAAAAAGAACACCGAACTCCAGGCTCAGCTATCCGTCTGTTGATCTTTCACTAAGCACGCTGTAATATAAATCACGGAACACTTCTAATGGGCCAGCTATGAAACATCTTACTTCGCCAGAAAAGACTCTAACTAATTGGTTTGGTAAATCTTGCCTGAGAAATTCTAATATATTTGAAAACATAAATTACGCTGCCATTCACTTCTCTGTTCATTTAATTAACACAAGGCCTCGAACTCAAACAATGGCACCCATACACATTCCTATGGCCTTAACTACATATTCCAATATAACACGGCTTGCAGATATGATACTCAACACATCTGGCCTAACACTTTGGGGTCCGTGAGTTCGATTCTCACAATCATAATGAACACTTGAGGCAAATCAAACCTCTCTCTTTTCATGCAGCTGACACCGTTATATCTTTCCGATATTTATTTCCAGGCACGACCGTCCTGTAATAACACACATTGTAATCTCAGTATCAGGCTAATCTTGCCTTTTTCTCGTAAAAACATAACTCAATACCAATTAGCTAGTTCTATGTGCGGATCTAGAAGATATTAGTTCGACGGTGCACTTTTACGTTGGTCATCACTGCCATGTACTCTTATAAATGTGCTACATGCAGGAAAAAAAATACCTTGCTAAATTTTATTCCCAGACCAAACTTTAGGCTGTGTAGCCTTCATACTAAAGGAGTCTACATCTTGTACCAAAATGGAATACACAGTTACCTTTAGACGTATCTACACCTAATCATTTCCCTCTTTCCCATCTTATAAAAAGGAAATAAAGTAATATATAAAAATCAGGGTTCCAAACATGCATTTCCCTGAAACATGCCACTAATCTATAAAAATACAACATAGCTCAGTCACAAGACTGACATTTACATTTACATTACACTGGGATCGAATTAGCCTAATTCCTTCTATCTAAGCATGCCTATAATTAAAATGAACTTAACTGGTAGCGTCTCAGTTTCTCCATGATTCCAGGCCACAGCGTCCAGCAAATTACACCATTATTGCACCAAACTGCATGGCGTTATCAAATACTCTGCAAGTCTTTTCTTCTCTCTTCATCATGTAGTAATAGTGCTTCGCACACACCATTTAATTGTACCGATACGATGACGACGGTTCGTACAAGTTCTTCGCGAAACCGAACGCGTACCGAACACGGTATTTGCACAAACCGTATGCGAATTACGCATACACGGGTACGGAAATATCGACAGTAACTATCGTTTTATTGATATAATCCCGTGTCACCACCGCACTTTGACATACGTGATACCTGATATTATTTATATAGCAAAGGTAATTGCTCTGTTAATATACTATGCACACTCGTAACTGCAATCTATCACTTGCATTCATGCAATGCATATTTTCATAAAGGAAAACGTTTCAGCTTCACAAATTGACTACTTATATGTTCAAACTGGTCACTAAAAGAAAGTTACTTTCCTATACCACTGGCTTAATATCAAAAACACCGACACTTCAAAAGCAGAGTGACTTTCCATTTCCAGAGGCTACTATATACACCAAGCTCCCGGTATTAGTCATATCTTAGGGGATTCCACTGGCGCGATGACGTTAATGCTCACCCACTACTCTGCAAAAGTGCTGATTCAATAAAAATATGTTAATTACTTTATTGATTTAAATTAAGTTTTGCAACTGTCTACAGGTAGTTCCTTTAATGTTTAACTGGCTTCTATTTCATATAAAAACCGTGGAGTCTAGCTTTTTAACAAATTGCCTAATAAAATAAAGAGTAGTGCAGCACTGTAAATTTAGAAGTTGGTAAGACTGACTTAATTTGTTTTGTAAATCCCTTCATTCTGCCATATCGCTTCCAGGGCTGTGATTGGTCCTTTTATAATCGGCCGCTCTCAAACACTCTCGTGCATCCCCGATTGACTCATACGGAATACCCGAGTTATTCACTGTCGCTATGCATAGATAAGAAGCTATTACTGACGTCACGCGATGACGGAATACTGCATTACGCAACTTCTAGGTCGCATCATGACTCCTGCTTGTATTAGATGCACAATGTTACACCATATTATATAATTAATATTTGGGGCATATATGATATGGCACATTCTCCCCATACCCCGTAAAAGAAATATGTGAAAACGTATTTTTTTTATTTTTATGATTCACTCTGTGGCTCCACTTCAGGTACTCTTCCGGATAATAATAGTTCACGTTCAGCTAGCAATCTCTCCTTCTCTTTCCGAGCTTCAAAGAATATTTCCAAAAGAGCTTGAGACTTGCGTTCATTTCCGTCACATTGATGACAAATTTCTGCTGGTAATGGGTCTGTGTCTTCTATATTTGCCACGTTTACATCCTCTGTAGCTTCTTCTTCGTCTTCTTGCTCCACTTCTTCTTCTACTGGGTCATCTTCTTCGTCAATGTCATCATCATCTTCGTCATCTCCTAAGTCATCATCTTCTTGTACTTCATCAATTGCTATAATTTAGTCATTTTTCTAATGGCTCCAGTATTCCTCATATCGTAATCTGCTGCATGTGGATTCAATCCTTTATTTTGTTCTGCTTCCCGGAATCCGCGGTAAGCATTGCTCTCTGCACCATGGTTTTGGCCACTCGTGTTTCCCTGTATGGCCTGTTGCCATTGATCTCCGTCCTGTCGTTTACTTCTCAACTCCGTCACGTATCTCTGCGACTCAGCATTCCTTTGTTGATAATCAGATCTTTGTCTGAAATCATTCCGAAAATCCATATTCCTTCTATTCTCCCATCTATTGTAAGGTAGCCGCTGACTTGCGTAACCTCTATGCCGATATCTAAATGTTCGTCCATTCCTTCCATATGAATAATTATTTCCTCTATTATCATTCCTATCGTGGGCATATCCTTATCCTCTCCTATCATCTGGATAATTATTGAAATTCCATTCACCTCTCCGTGATTGCTCATTTTCAACTGGTCTAGCTTGCTGTGATATCGTCTGCGTTTCTGAACTTTGCACTCTACCTCCCTTCCTAATCTTAGGTGGTGGACTTCTATCTTCCGTTAAATCAATCGTATGTAAAGCCTCCGAATGTCTGATCCTTGGTTGATTTTGTGTAGAAGTTAAATCCAACTGACGTAAAGTCATTTCCGCCTCAGTCGCTGTTCTAACATTTGCTGCTATTAGAGTTCTATGCACTTCAAACGGTAATTGTTTAGATATCGCTACGATCATCTCGGACTCGGAAGGTGGTGTGTCCAAATCTCTGAATTTGATAATTTGGGAAATAAAATAATTAGCAAACCTTGTTGGAATAGTAGTAGGATATGTTCTTGAATAAAGCTCCATACGTAATGACTGCTGTATAGATACATCCCAGAATTTCTTTAAGAATGCTACCTTAAATTCCTCATACGTACTGAATGTATATTGAATGCCATCATCCATTCTAAAGCCGAATCAGATAAGAATTTGCTAATTGTACGTAATCTTCTATCAGCTGGTACCTTCGCATCTGTCATATAATCTTCCATCTCTCGAAGAAATGCCCTTGGTGTTCTATCATCTAGCCCACTAAATTTACGGGGTTTATCTTCTGAAGATGTACGAAATATGTTGTAAATTTGGCCTCCATTCGTCTCTCTTGGCGTAGATGATTTTTCTTCCGGTCTTGGTAAATTTAACAGATCGCTAAGTAGAGCTGGTTCACTAGCTTGACTCGCTTCTCTTTCAATACTATCATTCTGCATTGAACACTTCAGTTTATCCATCTCCTTATTTGTTCTTAGATCAAGTAATTCTATTTTATCCTTCAAATACTGTACTTCCTTTTCCACAGATATCAACTTATTCGTATTCTTCTGCGAAGATTCAGCCCATGCCTCAATATTTGCACCTACTTCTTGTATATTGACTCTAGCATTGTCTCTATCTACCAAAATCATCTTCTTGATCTCTTCACCCTTGCCTGCAATTTGACCTACAACCTCTTTTCTCAATTCCTTTTCCATCGTCCTCATCTTCAACTCAGTTTCCCGTTGTTTTTCACCTAACTTCGCTTCCAACTGATCCGCATTCTTCCGTTGTACTTCGGCTATCTGGGCACTAATTTCCTCCGTAATATTAGAAAATCTTTCTTCTGTAGCCTCGCTTAAGTGGTCGATCGTGCTTCGATTCTTGCCTATCTCAGTTCGCGCCTCCTCTAAGCTATTTATCATTTCCTCCAATTGCTTTTCAGTCTTTACGGCTCCATTTGTTATTTTGCCAGTTAACTCCTCAACGGTTTTTCTAATCCGGTCTACCTGTTCCTCATTTCTATTTTCTATATCATCCATACGCTTCTCTAAACGTATCATCCCTTCCTGACAGCACTTTTGAACTGTATCAATCTTTTCCTAAAGTTTTACATTCCCCTGTACTATTTTACCAAAAAGTTCATTAATGTTTTTAAGTTCGCGATTTATCGCTTCCGCAGTCACCAAGTCTATTTTCTCCGTAATCTGCCGCATACGCTCCTGTTCACGTTTCTCATCTTCAACCGCTGCTAACTCCATTGTCTCCCTGATCCCTGTCATGCTTCTGTCTACTTCCGCAGTCACAAAGTCTATTTTCTCCTTAATTTGTTGCATACGCTCCTGTTCGCGTTTCTGCGCCTCTTGTTCAGGCTCCTTCGCCTCTTTCTCCGCCAAGTCCATCTTAGCCAACAGGTCAGCTAAGGTTACTGCCATAATACCAAATCAAATACGACTACGCGGCCTAGAATCACTTCCGAAAGCTTTAAGTGTGTTCCCCAGGTTTTATAAATTTATTTCATCAGTTACTGCGATTTACGTTACTCAAGGAAAACAAACAATATGGCTTTACAATACGCCATGCAGAAACTACCTACCGAATGTCAATAATGTTTTCATCACGCGTATTCAAATAATATGAAAATAATAATTTAATCCATAGCCCCAGATATTTAATTAATCATAGGCTTTTCCTAATATGGGCTCAAATCTATGCATTAGACAACAATGCCTAACTATATTTGCATATTATCTCCAGCTAAAGGATGATATTTCCCGTTACAATGGTCCATACACCTTCAACCTTCAATAACAATGCCACTATAGTTATCCTTTTCCATCCGAGATTGAGGCTATCTCGTGTCCCTAACTAAATCTAAATAACAAAATCTACTAACTCACTGGCTATTTAAAATTTGCTATACAAACAAATTATTCAGGCTATGTCTACGATCAATTATATCTGAAGGATATAACAGCATCTGCCTCACGTGAAATCATTTTATTGTTCACGAATTCCAATGGAATAATTCAATATTTGACATGCCGTTCTCATCGGCTAACATGTTCTATGCACGATATCTACCATATAAAAAATATAAATGCCGATATTTTCCCAACGTAATTTAATATATTCAGTAATTACTAACTTTTTCTAAATATATTTTGTCTTCTTGTATTCTCATACCAACTAGTAATATTGAACACAGTACCTTAGACTCAACTGTCTACTACGTTAGGTTGCCAGTTCACATGACTCCGTCTGGGTATCGAATAAGAATCTCAGACTTCATCATCTATCATTCGCCCATTCGAAATTATCTCTACCTATCTAAATTTATAAATATAAAAGCTCAGGTATCCATTATGGACATTCCCAAAATTTCGAATTCCAAAATCCTATAAAAGCCTATATAACAACTTGCTATGTGTGCGAAGAGCATCATTCTGTTGGCTCCAAATAGGTGCGACGTTTTTCACTATTTGTGGTTTCAATATCCATATAATAGCCTTAACAAAATATATAACGTCTGCCTACTTTAAAATTAAATCGCACATTCAGGGTTAACAACATAAATTTAAATAATATACTACTCCGTTCCTGAATAATAATATCCGGACATAGCAATGATAATGGGCGTCAACAATTCGCTATCCTGGCTATGGAGCTTATCCAATCAACATGATAATCCGCCCCACGTACGGAAGCCAGAGATAAATATGTACCGTTCCCGTCTGAAATACAGTCTACCGGCGCCGATCGGAGAGCTGCGTGTTCGGTTCTTAAAAAATTGATCGGGCTAAAAGAAATTAAAAATCTCAGGATAAAATAAATACCATGTGTACATGAACGGGAAACAGTATCATATTTCCGAAATAAAATACAAAATAAAGGGGTAAGATGGATTTATTGACTAATAAACATTCTTGAAATCCGAGATAAACAAAAAATGGAAAATAATTAAAATATGGCTCAAATAAATGCAAAAAAGTTAATATGTGCCGGGACATAATTAACATAAATTACACCAATTTACAAAGGACGGGCAATGTCCCGTTTCAAAATGAAAACATTTACAAAATAAACGCAACGACCTGGGGAAGAAATTCACACTTCGCTTCGACTTACGCAGTTAAATTCATTTATAACGCATCCTGACGGATATCATTTAAATTATAATTACAGGACATACCGCGACAGAATAAAATTATGCTAAATCCGATCCATAATAAAACTATATGTACATCACTTATCATCAAATCAATATTTCAGGGACCTTAGCTTACATCTACACTGAATTTACTTAACAGACCGTTCTGTTATAAATTGGATGGCTTGAAAGCCTACTTCCCAATAGAATGAGTTTCGGACTCATATTCAAGAACAAATCCTTTTCATCGCTGGCCATGACATAATCAACAACAATCCAAGTAACACAAATTAATACAAAAAAACACTCTCGGAGAAACCTGTAATGACATGCAATAAAAAAATTTCATCTGTGTATTCAATATCTGAAATATAATCAATAAGATATTAGACTCCTTCATATAAAAAGAACACCGAACTCCAGGCTCAGCTATCCGTCTGTTGATCTTTCACTAAGCACGCTGTAATATAAATCACGGAACACTTCTAATGGGCCAGCTATGAAACATCTTACCTCGCCAGAAAAGACTCTAACTAATTGGTTTGGTAAATCTTGCCTGAGAAATTCTAATATATTTGAAAACATAAATTACGCTGCCATTCACTTCTCTGTTCATTTAATTAACACAAAGCCTCGAACTCAAACAATGGCACCCATACACATTCCTATGGCCTTAACTACATATTCCAATGTAACACGGCTTGCAGATATGATACTCAACACATCTGGCCTAACACTTTGGGGTCCGTGAGTTCGATTCTCACAATCATAATGAACACTTGAGGCAAATCAAACCTCTCTCTTTTCATGCAGCTGACACCATTATATCTTTCCGATATTTATTTCCAGGCACGACCGTCCTGTAATAACACACATTGTAATCTCAGTATCAGGCTAATCTTGCCTTTTTCTCGTAAAAACATAACTCAATACCAATTAGCTAATTCTATGTGCGGATCTAGAAGATATTAGTTCGACGGTGCACTTTTACGTTGGTCATCAGTGTCATGTACTCCTATAAACGTGCTACATGCAGGAAAAAAAATACCTTGCTAAATTTTATTCCCAGACCAAACTTTAGGCTGTGTAGCCTTCATACTAAAAGAGTCTACATCTTGTACCAAAATGGAATACACAGTTACCTTTAGACGTATCTACACCTAATCATTTCCCTCTTTCCCATCTTATAAAAAGGAAATAAAGTAATATATAAAAATCAGGGTTCCAAACATGCATTTCCCTGAAACATGACACTAATCTATAAAAATACAACATAGCTCAGTCACAACAAGACTGACATTTACATTTACATTTACATTACACTGGGATCGAATTAACCTAATTCCTTCTATCTAAGCATGCCTATAATTAAAATGAACTTAACTGGTAGCGTCTCAGTTTCTCCATGATTCCAGGCCACAGCGTCCAGCAAATTACGCCATTATTGCACCAAACTGCATGGCGTTATCAAATACTCTGCAAGTCTTTTCTTCTCTCTTTATCATGTAGTAATAGTGCTTCGCACACACCATTTAATTGTACCGATACGATGACGACGGTTCGTACAAGTTCTTCGCGAAACCGAACGCGTACCGAACACGGTATTTGCACAAACCGTATGCGAATTACGCATACACGGGTACGGAAATATCGACAGTAACTATCGTTTTATTGATATAATCCCGTGTCACCACCGCACTTTGACATACGTGATACCTGATATTATTTATATAGCAAAGGTAATTGCTCTGTTAATATACTATGCACACTCGTAACTGCAATCTATCACTTGCATTCATGTAATGCATATTTTCATAGAGGAAAACGTTTCAGCTTCACAAATTGACTACTTATATGTTCAAACTGGTCACTAAAAGAAAGTTACTTTCCTATACCACTGGCTTAATATCAAAAACACCGACACTTCAAAAGCAGAGTGACTTTCCATTTCCAGAGGCTACTATATACACCAAGCTCCCGGTATTAGTCATATCTTAGGGGATTCCACTGGCGCGATGACGTTACTGCTAACCCACTACTCTGCAAAAACGCTGATTCAATAAAAATATGTTAATTACTTTATTAATTTAAATTAAGTTTTGCAACTGTCTACAGGTAGTTCTTTTAATGTTTAACTGGCTTCTATTTCATATAAAAACCGTGGAGTCTAGCTTTTTAACAAATTGCCTAATAAAATAAAGAGTAGTGCAGCACTGTAAATTTAGAAGTTGGTAAGACTGACTTAATTTGTTTTGTAAATCCCTTCATTCTGCCATATCGCTTCCAGGGCTGTGATTGGTCCTTTTATAATCGGCCGCTCTCAAACACTCTCGTGCATCCCCGATTGACTCATACGGAATACCCGAGTTATTCACTGTCGCTATGCATAGATAAGAAGCTATTACTGACGTCACGCGATGACGGAATACTGCATTACGCAACTTCTAGGTCGCATCATGACTCCTGCTTGTATTAGATGCACAATGATACACCATATTATATAATTAATATTTGGATCATATATGATATGGCACAGTACAGCCCCAGATTTTGCCTGGTATGAAAATGGAAAACCACAGGAAACCATCTTCAGGGTTGCCGACAGTGAAGATGGAACCCACTATCTCCAGAATACTGGATTCTGGCTGCAGTTAAGCGACTGCAGCTATCGAGCTCAGTAATTTCGGTTTTCTGTTTGAGTGAACACGATTTAAATTGAGGTAATAGTAGGGCTAGAATGGATAACTTTGTAGCCGCTGTCACAACACTGTCCACCTAGTAATACGGCAGCTAGCTAATGAAATGTAGACTAGTGGTAAAATAATCTACCACTGCGCATTCCGTACGCGCGCTTTGTTGTGTGTATATATCGGTGTAATTCTAGCGCACACTCGCTGACAATTCCTTCAAATTAGATTAGTACCAGTCTATATACCTGTTGGTGCACCAGCCCCTTGCGATCCAATTTTATGTATCCTTTCACAGTTCTTACAGACATCGGTCCCTCTCTCTAAACCGGGGAAATATAACGAGATGTATGTTTACGGGTTAGAAGACAGTAGGAATCTTGAGCGCCACTATTAATTCATTACAGGTACTTCGAATGAACCCGTAAAACAAGTACAGATTCGCAGAACACGTACTTTAAAACAGGAGGTGGACGCACAAACCGGGAGCATGGTACTGTATAGGCTGCGAAGTGTGCGCCATAGGTCAAGTGTCGCAGTAGCTCACATGGCTAGCGCGTGGTAGGATGTGTGGTTCTTGACAATCCTCGAGGGTTAGAAGTTTCCTGTAAGCCAGTTGCCTTGGATGTGGCGAGGTTCTATACTTTATGCCGGTATTTTTCACAGACTGATTCGTTTATTTGGCCCTGAAAAGGCCCTTTGGTATGGAGCTGGGTTGATAGAGGCTAGGAACCATGTGACCCGATTTCAGTTATCTGCGTCGTTTAACGCCCGCTTGCCATGTGAGCTACTGCGACACTTGACCTACGCCGCCCACTTCCCAGCCTCTACAGTACCGTGCTCCCGGTAAGTGCGTCCACCTCCTGTTTATAAAGTACGTGTTCTGCGTATCTGTACTCGTCCTACGGGTTCATTCGAGGTACCCATATTGAATTAATATTGGCACACACGATTCCTTCTGTCTTCTAGTCCGTAAACACACATCGCGTTATTTTACCATCTCTTTAGGGAGAGGGACCGATGTCTTTCAGAATTGTAGTATATGTGAAGGGATGCATAAAACTGGATCGCAAGGGACTGGTGGACCATCCGGTATATAATCATCTCCCAAATGCAATATATTGCAAATTATTTCAGAGATTTTCAAGAAATAACAGTACAAAAATGCTGTCCTAAAATAGTAATTTATTCCCACACGTATATTGCTTGCTATTCTTGTTTGTACTAAGAAAATTGCGATATCTTCATGCGATTTTTATTGTTCCATCTAAGACCATTAGAAACAAAGTTGCGATTGTTCAGAGATCCATATTTATTACCGCTTACCAAATGTAACAAATTTTGTGGGCACATACTTGTAACCTCAAGTATATAAAAGCTAACAGAAGGTACTAGTAGAGTAAATTACTTCTGATGGTTATACTTTTAAATATATTATAATTACCGTTGTTATTACTATTTTTTCTATTGATATAGATGCTTCAGTGACTCCGCAGTACTGTGTTCGCCTATGGTTCCCAACTTTGTGGGTTCGGTTCCCAAGACACGTCTCCTACATTGTGGGGATCTAAACGACCTCACTTTACACTGGAAAACGAATTGTAAGAAACAGGATACTCGTACACTGTGCAAAATGTTCTCGGGCTGTGTAATATTTGTTTATGCTATTGGCTTTACGTCGCACCGACACAGATAGCTCTTATGGCGACGATGGGATAGGAAGGGCCTAGGAGTTGGAAGGAAGCTTCCGTAGCCTTAATTAACGTACAACCCCAGCATTTGCCTGGCGTGAAAATTGGTCCTGGAGAGGTAGGATCCTCCGCTGGATCCGAGGGAAAAACCGACCCTGGAGTGTAAACAGATGAAGAAGAAGAAAAATTGAAATACTGTTTGAAAAATTAATACTTAATACTTCGTACAACTTAATGTACCCTGATTTTTACTCACTATCGTGCTGTTCGAGCGATGAATTACTGCACCTAGGATGTTATCGGTCATAGAAGCAGAGGAAACAATAATTATTGTGGCATCTTGCGCAAGTGATAAATACCGTAAACTTACACTTTTGTACGACATTTTCAGAACCCCTTTTCTGCTAAAAAGAAGTAACTTTTTAGAATTGTTTCGATAATGAACTTTATTGAAGACGGCTTAATTTGTGAGAGAGGGTCGATGATCTTAGATGTTTGGCCCCTTTAAACAACAAGCAAGCACGCAAGCAAGCAATTTGTGAGAGATGTGAAACATTTAAAAGTCGTCCTTCGGCGGGGTTCGATCCACCGAACCCCCACTTACCAAGCGGAGCTCTTGCCACTGCGCCACGAGACTGTTTTCTTTGTCGCAAACATAGCTTGTATATAAGCGCACTGGAATTATTCATTACTTAATTTTTCGGAAACGGCTGAGAATTGCGCCCTTATTACTCGCACACTCCTGGTCATGCCCTACACTCAGATCAGTGGTTACTGACTGCTGAATAAGAATAGGGGAGAAAAACTGTAGATCAATGAAGTGTGCGAACTTTCGGTTTAGTGAAACAATCATCCAGATATTAGTTATGATTAACAGTGGAAAAATTGATACAACGCAAACTGATTTACAAAAACGGTCAGTGAAACCCTGGCATTGTAATAGGAGGCGAACATCTCATGACAGCAGTGGATGCACTTTAACCACTACTCTAGTCACTGACAGGAACGTCGGTCGATCTGAAAATGATGTCAAGACGTGCTCGCCTCATTAACGAAATGGTTCCGTTAATAATTAAGAGCCAAGAAGTCCAATACTGGAGTAATTATCCTAATGAAGAGCAATTACGTTAGTGATATTGGCAGCCACGTCAACAGCTATACTTAGGACTTTATTCATTCTTTTCCAATACAAGTCTACACTTAGTTAAATTATCCACGATGTATAGAAAGTACTGGCAGCTCAGAGGTCCAAGGAAACCTAGTGAAGGGATAGTAATAATAATTAATTTATTTTTCCATACCAAAGCGACGCGTCCTCACTGCATTTTATTTAAAGTATACAGGGTGGTCATAAAGAACGTGAATATTTTGTATGAGTGATAGCCAGATGGTCATGCTGATAAGTAATTTGAAGAAAATAATTGGATACCTCGCATCGTTGTCATTTAATCACCTGCTAAATTTAGCCAATCAGATTGCTTCGGAGACTAATTCAAATGGGATTTGCGAGCCGGTGTTGTTAAATCAATCCATGGGAAATGTTCGCCAAGGGAGGGATTTGTACACAGACCTAACAGTTGAGAGGATCGCTCCATAACAAGCGCGCTACGTTGTCTTCTTCTTCTCCCGAATCTGCTTACCCTCCAGGGTTGGATTTCCCTAGGACTCAGCGAGGGATCCCACCTCTACCGCCTGAAGGGCAGTGTCCTGGAGAGTGAGATATTGCGTCGGGGATACAATTGGGGGGATGACCAGTACCTCGCCAGTTGGCCTTATCTGCTATGCTGAACGGGGCCTTTGTAGGGATGGCAAGATTGGAAGGGATAGACAAGGAGGAGGGAGGGAAGCGGGCGTGGCCTTAAGTTAGGTACCATCCCGGCATTTGCCTGGAGGAGAAGTGGGAAACCTCGAGAAACCACTTCCAGGATGGCTGAGGTGGGAATCGAACTCACCTCTGCTCAGTTGACCTCCCGAGGTTGTGTAGACTCCATTCCAGCCCTCGTACCACTTTTCAAATTTTCGTGGCAGAGCCGGAAAACGAACCCGGGCCTCCGGGGGTGGCAGCTAATCACACTAACCACTACAGCACAAAGGCGGACGCACTACGGTGTCACTGGCTGAAACCCAAGGTATGCTTGCGTTTGATGATGATTTCTCGGTATGGCTCTGAAGTCACGTGCAGATTTAACAACATCGCCTCGCGAACCGATATGACTTGCTAAGTTCAGAAGTTTTTAAAATGACAACGGCGGGAGATACTGAATTGTTCTTTTCAAATTATTTATCAGTACGATTAGCCCTGTAAAGCTTACATACACGCTTCACATCACACTGTACGGACTTAAAAGATGCGGTAGGCTTTACTGGGTAAGAGACCTTACAATGTTTTATGTGAAACGTCTATAATGTTTTATAAAGAAAAATCAAGTTGCCGAGCAAGTGGATGCGTAGTCTGGGTGGTTCTCCCAGCTTGTGTTCGAGCTCGAATGTCAGCAGATCTTCTCTCTCCTAGCTAATCCATATCCCACTGTCACAATATGACCTATCTGTTTCGGTGCGACCTAAAGGAACTTGGAATTTTCACATCTAAGTGATCATTCGCAAAATATGTTGCAATTATCAAAATGTCACTGAACAATGGTGAGTTGTGTGAGAAGTAGGAATCGAGCACAGTACATTATTCAAAATATACAGAATGTATATACATACAGCGAACCAAATGCAAAGAGAGATTATAACATGACTATACACTAACACAACCTTAATTCAAGATCGACCGAGCTCGATAGCTGTAGTTGCTTAAGCGCGGCCAGTATCCAGTAATCGGGAGATAGTGGGTTCGAACCCCACTGTCGGCAGCCCTGAAGATGGTTTTCCGTGGTTTCTCATTTTCACACCAGGCAAATTCCGGGGCTGTATCTTAATTAAGGCCACGGCCGCTTCCTTCTACTTCCTGGACCTTTCCTATCCCATCGTTGCCATAAGACATATCTGTGTCAGTGCGACGTCAAGCAAATAGCAAAAAACAAAAATTCAAGATCGAAACAATAGTGATAAAGAAGATCATTAAGGCCGAAAGGTCCACAACAAATAAAGTAATGCAGATGAAAACAGCTAAATCACTTCAGTCACTTGGCCGTCCGACGGGTGGAGTCCTGGCGTCCATCCGGAATATGTCGCTGAAATGGCTGACGCCCCCCAGAGCTCCACGAGCGCCGCGGCCTCCAGCGCACTTTGGTGCACCGCGGCTAACCGTGGGCGCCCGAGTAGGCTGTTGAAACTGAAACCCCAGCCGCAGGGGAAGGACGTCCTTCCCCACCGCCGAGTGAAGCTGCAGGGCATAGGACCAGCACTTTGTGAACGCAGGGTACAGGAGTGAGGCCCGAGTCACGAAGTATTCACGCTGGCCCCGGTCCATGTAGGGCCATAGGGAAAGGGCCCACAGAATCCCTTGCGCCTCATTACTGGTCCCACCCTATGTTGTGGCGGTGACCAGCGGTTTGGGAATCTCTGCTAACCTGACGACATATGACGCCAAATGACGTTGGTGCCAGGGACATCCAGTCGTAAGGCGATGGAAGTTTAGGCTACAACACTTCGGGGTCTTGAAGTCCCGGGATCCCTAGAATTGAAGTTTTTCATATTCTCTTTGTCCGACTCGTTGGCTGAACGGTCAGCGTACTGGCCTTCGGTTCAGAGGGTCCCGGGTTCGATTCCTGGCCGGGTCGGGGTTTTAACCTTAATTGGTTAATTCCAATGGCACGGGGGCTGGGTGTATGTGTCGTCTTCGTCATTTCATCCTCATCACGACGTGCAGGTTGCCTACGGGAGTCATATAGAAAGACCTGCACCTGGCGAGCGGAACCCGTCCTGGGATATCCCGGCACTAAAAGCCATACGACATTTCATTTCATCTTCTATTTGGCGGAGCTGTTGCACGTCCTGTTGGACTTGCTGTATGGCTTGGAGGTTGTAAGGGCCATTCCTGGGGCGAGATTTTGTTGTGATCGGGAGCGTGTCCTCAAGTTTGTTACGGGTGTGCGCGCTGCTTGTTGCTGCTGCTTGCCTGTTTTGCCAGGTTGCGAAGATCTATTTGCTTGAAAGTGTGAAGGTTGCGTCGATTTTCGGGATATTAGAAGTCCGTGGTCGGGTGATGCGCTGCGGGCGCGACGAATCGTGACACAAAGAAGAAGGCTGTCCTCCCCTGACCACCAGCAGTCTGATCACCTGCTTGTATTCGGATTAACCACCCTTCACAGCATGGGAGGCAGGTAGACGTACTGCAAGTGACACGGTCAGATGCTGATGTGTCTCTACGGCTATCTGGGGCATATTTTCTGCAGTTCGCCCACAACTGTTGAAGTGTGCGGGGTGTAGGAAATCGACGGCTAACACAACGATCGAGTTGATACCGGATATTACGTTGAAAGGCAATGTGATGGGGTCTGTTTGGGGACCAGATAATATCTTTGAAGTCTTGATCGGGCTGTTCCAGCCACGCATGGAAACTAACTACTCTATAGCATTGACAGTGTCTGTCTTACACATTTCCTGACTGAGGCGATACATCCGTCGCCACAGACGAATGGAGATGCGTTTCTATTTACTGAAGGTCACGTGACTTACCGAGGCGCACACCAGACCAAGGACCTTCGGAAACTGTGACTGCTATAGCCAAGTGACAAGGCGCATTATCATGCTCAAATTCCCTTCCTCCAGAGGACAGACAATCGTCATGTGACCACCGAGGAAGGATTTATAAACAAATCGATATTGAGCGCCTTCCACATGAATGATGGCACCTAGAGAATAACACGAGATCAGTCCCCAGACCACAACACTGCTACCACCGCCACCGCCTTGTGCTCGTCCAGCAATGATTTCAGGGTGTTGGTTCTCCGATGTGTCTCGCTGGACGCTCTGATGTCCTTCCGTTCTATGCAGCTGAAAACGTTACTCGTCGGAGGAGACTATCCGTCACCAATCAGCAGCAGTCAAGTCATCATACTGACGATCAAATTTCAGTCGTTCCCGTCGATTCACCTGTGTTAACTTAGATGCTGTCACCCTCCATGCACTCCGAAGCAGCATTTGCAGAAGTGATCGCTGAACTTTTGCAACAGGAACGTCTATGGATGCCCCGTAGTTCATGTGGACGGTGAGTTGTTCCACTGTAGCCTTCCGTTGTCTTTCACACCCGCCGTCTTATTTAACTTTTCCATAGGATGTAGAATGGTGCGTGGAGCCCCGCAGTTTCCACGACGGTTAATGCCAGTAATACCATTCGTCCACTGACGATGCATCTTTACCAAAACATCACGTAGCGGGTTCACAAGCGTATATGTGAGACAGTATGACTGATTTAAGAACCCTTTCCCTAGGAACGTTTAGGAACAGGCTATTCAGCGATGGAAATTAGTGTCCTTTAACTCTGTAACACGAGTGGTTTCTCACATACTATCGGCAATTGTGGAATTAATCTTTCCTCATTATGTATCCTTCCGGCCTGTGGACAGCAATGAACTATTTTAAGGCTCCCTGATGTGTGTCGCAATCTTGTGGCAACGCGCTAAGTTGGACTCTCCTCCCACCGTTTCCTGATCCAATCAGTGTACTCCTGGAGAGCCACAACAAACGAGAAGCCATCTTGCAAACCAGTTTGTTCGCGGAGCTAATGGCGAGAGGACGCGCTAGGATATTTTCTTTTTTGCTAGGGGCTTTACGTCGCACCGACACAGATAGGTCTTATGGCGACGATGGGATAGAAAAGGCCTAGGAGTTGGAAGGAAGCGGCCGTGGCCTTAATTAGGGTACAGCCCCAGCATTTGCCTGGTGTGAAAATGGGAAACCACGGAAAACCATTTTCAGGGCTGCCGATAGTGGGATTCGAACCTACTATCTCCCGGATGCAAGCTCACAGCCGCGCGCCTCTACGCGCACGGCCAACTCGCCCGGTGCTAGGATATCTACCAACATGTTTGAGCCCGGGTGGAATTTTGATTCCGACCAAAGTATACTGTATTGGGTTTTAGACACTTGTATTAGTTTCCTTCAGTCTGGTGGCATCGTCCTGGTAAAAAAAAAAAAAAAATCATTTATTTGTTTATTTATGTGACCTGCGAGATAACTGCTGTGATTATGATCGTCTAGGATTATTATTACTAAGCCTTTGGATGTGCACAAGTAAGTACTGGAAGCACCATAAACTTCATCTTCTGTGATATTGAAAATATCCTGCGTTACAAAAGTTCTTCGTGCAACTTTAATCTGCTTATTGTGCTTGGGAAATCTACAACCACCATGCGGCGCCTACTGTATGTTTAATTCGTTTGAAAGAAATGATAATGTGGACGAAAAAGGATCTCAGAAATTTCTAAGAATTGACTCTATTGCATTTGTAAAAGTATGGTGTTAATTTAATGGAAGCCGGGCTGAGTGGCTCAGACGGTCAAGGCGCTGCTCTTCTGACCCCAACTTGGCAGGTTCGATCCTGGCTCAGTCCGGTGGTATTTGAAGGTGCTCAAATACGTCAGTTTCGTGTCGGTAGATTTACTGGCACGTAAAAGAACTCCTGCGGGACTAAATTCCGGCACCTCGGCGTCTCTGAAAACCGTAAAAGAGTAGTTAGTGGGACGTAAAACTAATAACATTATTAATTTAATGGTATCGTTATTTACCCGTGAACAGGCCTAGCCTGTGTATCTAAAATATCACTAATTAGGCTTGTGTAGATTTAAACACTGCGGGATAAACATGGACATGAAATTGTAGTTTACTTTATTTCCGTTGGGTCTTGGATTTACTCTTAATTTTTCATTTTTCCTGGTAATCTTATCAGTTTGGGTGGGTTGATTTCCTTTTCTTTAATTTATGCTTGAACCTTTGTTGCGACCTTACGCCGGGATTGGCTATTTTAATTGTTTACTTGTGATGTTGTTTTTGCCATGGTAATGTGAAGTGAGATTATTATCAAGTCTTGAGATGTGGGTGTGGCTCGGCTGGTGTAATGTTGGTTGTGTAACTTATTCTTGTTTCTACCCTTGCTTCTGGGAAGGTTTTGTCGTGCTCCTTCTCGCATATTAACTTATTTTCTGCTTAATTTTGGATTTCCTGTTCTGAGGGAAGTATTTATGTTACCTGAATTAATTTTATTGGACTTGATTTTCATGCCGATGTGAGATCCTACTTACACAAGCCTCAGACTTTATAGGTGTTATCTCAAGGTTACAATTTGGTGGGGGGGGGGGTTCTTTGGTTTAAATTAGTCTAGGAAAGCGGATCGGCAATTTATGTTTTAATTTAATAGTTCTGGTAATTTCAAACTTTAATTTTCTTGTTGGTTAATTTTTCTTCAAGGACAATGTCCTTTTGGTTTTACAAATGTGGCTTTTTCTGTTGAAACAGTATTTAACTTTGATTGAATATTTAAATTAATATTATTTGTAATATTAAACTTTAATTAATTCGTTTGTTGATTTTTCTCTAAGGACTATGTCCTTTGTTTTTCACTTGATCTTTCTTTTAAATTAAAATTTCCATTCATTTGAAGACATGAATTTTCTTTTGTAGTCTAGTTTTTCAGCGCTGTCTCAATTTATGTTATCCATGACCCGTGGGTTTTTATGGGCCTGTTTTTGGTACGTTCCTTTGGTGCTTTGCTTCCTTGTTTTACCTTGAGTTGTTTTCCTTTTTTCCCCTTTACGCCAGCTTATAGGTAGTACTGGCTGGTGCATTTGTTGCTGACCACTAGTGTGATCGTAGTTGGTATCGCGCTAGCGCCTCACGTGTTTCAGAAATGCCATCCACTTTGCCCAATAATAATCCCGTTTTTAAAAACTCAGTAAAATCACTTCCCTTGCCCATGACGACAGCAGTCTGTCGATCTAATTATATAGGCCTACCCGATGTACCAACTGAGCCACACCTGGTAACCTGCTTGTCTTATTTTCATATTCTTCAGATACCGCATTTTATGCGATGCCTTATTTCTGTCTGTCATGGCTGGTTGGTAAAATGAATGCCGTGTCCGAAGTGTAATTTATACCTATTTAGTCAGAAGACAGCTCATACTATAAGGATCACCAAAGCATTTCTTTCTATCTTATCTGCATGTTGTGTGCTCTTTGTCAGTCTCACGTTGAGATAGAACTATAAGATGGAGACGGTGTTTTGTGATGTGGCTTTCGTCTCTTACCGAAGGTATTATAAATGTTTTAAAACGTTACCACAAAAGACGCTCATTGTCTGGAGGCGGAACTATGGATACTTCTTCTCAAGGTAATATTCGTTCCTATCATTCACTGTTTAAAATATTTATTCCTATCATTTCTGGTTTGTCACAGATAGTAAGCATGTTTATAAGGACGTCTCTCGTTTTGTGTGTTATTTCTTTTATTATCTTGTTGCACGCTTACTTTCCGTTACCTCCCTTCCTGTACATATCTACTGATGTGTGCTCATTTCGGCTAAGAGAGAAAGGTGGCATCGGCCCTATTGTTCTTGTGCGTGGTGGGTTTGCTTGTTACGTTTGGTTGGAAACCATTCATTTTCTTTATCTTCGATGTCTAGGCTCGAGTTCGTACTCTACATTGCGTTTTGTCGCTGTTACGGTATGATTCATGTTCGTCTTTCTGAACGATAGGAATACGTCTTATGCAGCTAATAAGTTATTTACGTTGCGTGTTTGGACTGGGTGTGCCATGCCCCTCTTACGGCAATCCAGGTTTCTGATCTGTGCGTACAGATTGAACTCATGAGCCGTTGACAGAAGCATTTTATGCTGAACGATTCTTGTCGTTGTGTGTCGTGGTGTACTTTATATTTCGTATGGCGGTCTGTATGTGTGTGCGTGAACACGGTGCGATTACGGGGCTATGCTACTTTTCAGTATCGAGCTAATATTTGTTATTTTCATTGTTCCTATTTTGTCTTATGTCATTTCTGCCCTTTTTAGCCGATTTATCTGTTTGTTTTTTTATTTTAATCACATTTTAACGCCATTCTGCCACGTATTTTATTTTTTGTAGCAATGGCAATTCTTTTCTTTACTCATTTACGTTCCATAAAAGTTCTTTCTAGCCGGTCTTGATTTCGACGGCATCTTTGATTTTATTGGGTTTTTAAACTCCGTGGACATTTTTATATAAAAATAAGTGAGTTTAGATTGTGATGATTTACCTCGGGACTATTTTTCCTATTTCGGGAGGAAAATGCTTTGGAATCTGATCTTAAGTGCTGTGCTCACTGTGTGGTGAGAGAAATATTACAAAACAAATTCCTCAGTCGTGATTTATTGAAGTATATTAAAGAAATATGAGATTGTGTCAATCCCTTTGAATGGACCGTTGTTGAACGCCATATACGTGAGGAACTGACTTCCCATATCCTTATTTATTTGCTCTTTTATGCCAGTCTTAGACTGATTCCTTCCCTGCTGATATTAATAAATGAGTTTCATTTAGTTAACACTAGATCTGCGTTATTTTGTTATTATGTTTGGACGTGCCTCTTTCACTCTGTTATAAGTCTAAGAAGCCCGGATTTAGCTCCTAGAGATTTTCTTATCCAGCTTCGACCGATCCATTGAAAATAGGTAGTAGTAAGTAAGTTGGTTGACAACGCACGTCAGAGGGCAAACGCCGAGAGCAGGTGACAGTTCCAGCAGGTGGTCATAGTAACATTAATCGACAGTGTATGATATATATTGTACATCCTTAAAAGAAGGCACCATTTAGACCAGTATTGATCAGATTTCTAGGATGATTCACACTGAACACGCGGATTCTTATTTTCAATTCTCCGCTGAATTCACACGAACAGTTGATCTAAGACTGCAGCGTTCACCTGTCATTTGTCGTTGGCTTTTACAAGAGGACAGCACTGTAGGCTCGAGTCTGTGACCCTTCCGTGAATGTCTCATTCGTCCTTCAGCTGTACAGTCACTCAAGAAAGGAGTGAGTACATAGCATTTTATAATTTTCACGAAGATACACATTTCTCGGGAACAACTTAATGGGAGTCAGGGCTGAAATCTTGCCATTTTGACCAAAAAGTAGGATTTTCATATTTATACCTTACAAATCCAATAATTCTTCCTCTTTTTATACCCCTCACCAATTTTTCCCCGAAAGTATTTTTAAAGATCTAAATGCCGGATTCAAAATGTACTAGTACGACGTATATACAGTAGAGCAAGAGTACGCCCCCTTTCCTCATGCTGACAGACTACAGTACATTAGCTTCAAAGTTCTTTCGGACTACGATTTCAATAAAGCCCCCAGAATGAATTTACCTTGTAGGAGACATACGCAGTGCATAAGAGGAGGAAGACATTTGAAGGAGTAATTTACAGTCCAAAGCACCTTTAAAGCTAGTACGTTTCTTAAAACATTAAACTGCATTTTTCTACCTTAACTCTTTTTCAATGCTTTACCATGCATGAAATACTCCTTGCGATAGAGTTGTTAGCAGATTCACCAGAAATTTTCAGATAGTGTTTCAGTATGTAAAGGAATAAAAAGTAGTTCAGCATGTTTTATCAGTTGAATATTACCTTCATATTTTTGCTTCTAAGATATCACGGTACTAGATTTTTGCCTGTTGAATTAATAATGAAGTATCAAAAAATGTTATCTCTAATACTTTATACCTGACTGAAAGACCCGGACTTTTATTAAATATGTGAGTATTCTTGCTAAGTCTGCCAAATTATTGCATGGATCATTTTCCATTAAACAGCTAAAAATTATTCGTCAATAACTTATAAGCTGAAAATTTTGCATCAGACTATGACTTATTAATATGTGCTTGTGTTTTAAGTTTTGGTAAGTGGTAAATTTTAGGGGTTCAAAATTTCAATCACGAATCCCCTTTCTCTCCTTCCAACGTATTTCCCGCATTTGTGGGGTCGTGGATGTGAACTGTGTTGCACATGTGGATTTGGCCCTGTTTACAGTCCGGATGCTCTTCCTGACGCCAACCCTATATCGAAGGATGCTATAACTATTGCGTGTTTCTGTGGTGGTCGGTAGTGTACTGTGTTGTCTGAATATGATGAGGAAAGTGTTGGGACAAACACAAACACAAACACCCAGTCCCCGAGCCAGAATTATTAATGAGATACGATTAAAATCCCCGACTCAGCCGAGAATCGAAACCGTGACCTTTCGAACCGAAGGCCTCAACGCTGACCATTCAGCAAAGTAGTTCAATCACGAATCCCCTTAACCTATAGATAAAATGTTTGTTGTGAGATAGGGTTTCAAGATGGGGGTGAATGTGGTGAGTGTTAAAAAACCTCCGAATGATACACCTGGATAACCGCTTTTGTCACGTCAGTGCCAAGCGGGCCTGTATTATCGTACGGTAACCCCATTTGTTCTCATTTCGGTCTGTGTTCTTGCAATGCGGCCGCAAGGTGTCTCACTTATTTTGAGAAAAACTTCAGGAGTGACCGTTACATTTCTGGCAAGCAACTCCAAGAACACTATAACTCTTCTTCCCGAACGTGGATTGCCTCTCAGGTGAAATTCATCCCATTTAAAGTGATCGAACCGTTCTCACATCGTGCTCTCCCACACAATATCGGCCCCGTATACAGTGCAAATTGTTAGAGCCACTTCTGTTGACTATGCCCCTCTGTTACATTCGAACAGGACATAAATGTTCGTATTCCGCGACTTTTCACCCATCACCGTCAGTTTTTCTGACAACTCATTTTAATCAGAGCAGTACAGTTCAAAACATACCCACAGACAGAGCAAAGGCACTCCATTTGACAAGCTTCTAGTTATCACAGCGGTGGCAAATCATAACCAAATACTACGGACTTTTACATCAACCCAGTACCATTTACAATTATTTACAAGTTCACCTGCGTTAGAATTTTCCAATTAAATCAGTTGGTACCCACCTGTGGATGAGGTAGTACGGTAACACTGTAGTAAGAAGCGACTCAAAGGGGCAATAAGGGTTCTGAACTTGGGAGCATGGTGTTGTTAATAGATGGGGAATCAGTTACCGTACCTCACGTTGCACAATGCTTTATTCAACTACATTATTTACAAGATGGCTACCGCTCAGAGAACAGGATGAACAAAGATATGTCACTCAAAGATATGTAACTCTTGAAAGTGGTGTCTTTATTTGTTCATATCGAATCCCAAACATCCTCCGCACCCTGGTCAACCTCCGTCTTGGAGAGTATAACTGTCCGGGCGTGCCCATCCCATCCATGACTTAACTCCACGATACGAGCTTTATTCCACATATGACGTGCTCGATGATCTTCCTGCAAAAGAACGATGTCTCCTACTTTGACGACAGGACGTGTTCCTCTCGGGCGTCGTACTTGGTGGAAGTTTTGCAGTTGCAGCACGTACTCTTTATTCCATCGTTTCCAGAAATGATCCGCCAGTTGCTGCTGGAGCGTGAATTCTTTAATGGGAGAGTTTGCCTGGGGTTCAGGTCCAGAGGGTAGTGGAGTGGGTTTTCTGCCGATGAGGAAGTGTGCTGGAGTAAGAACATCAACGTCGTCATCCTTGGTCAGTGGTCTGGAGTTCATCGCGGCTTCTGTATATGTCAGTACCGTCTGCAAACTGCCTTGATCTACTGAGGATCGTCCCAGAGTCATCCTCAGACATTGCTTGGTGGAGCCAATCATCCTTTCCCACCAGCCACCCAATCAAGCCGCGCGTGGTGCAGTGCTTCCAAACGATGTTACGCTGTGACAGATACTGATGAGTCTTTGCATGCGAGAACGTTGTCCATAGATCTGACAGTTCTATGTTTGCACACTGAAAAGTCTGGGCGTTGTCAGAGTAGATAGTGTGCGGAATGCCACGTCTTGCCACAAATCTCTGCAGTGCATGTATAAACTTGTCGGTGCTGAGATCTTGGCATAATTTTAAATGAAGTGTTCTGGTCGTCGCACGTGTGAAAATGACAATGTAGCATTTCTGTGCGGCGTGCGCTTCCTTTACATATAATACTCCTGCAAAATCAATACCTGTTACCGCAAATGGTTTCTGTAGAATGACTCGCTGCGGTGGAAGTTGTGACTCAATTGCTTGTCCACCGATGCCTCGGGCCATTTTGCAAGGTAGGCAGCGGTGTAGGATCTTCTTCATGGCGCGACGTGCTCGTAGTATCCAGAAGTTCGTTCGGAGTTCTGACAGAACTGTTCGCACTCTCAAATGATGGAGGCGAATGTGCGTGTCTTTAATCAGCAACTGCCTAAAGTGGTGATCGCCATCAAGAATTATGGGATGACGCTGCTCGTGGGTAAGTTCAGCATTTTCTAGTCGTCCACCGAGCCTCATGATTCCATTTTCCAGAAAGGGATTGTAACAACGTAGTTTGGATCCTTCTGGAAGAGGGGCGTTGGTTTGTAGCGCTCTCAGTTCAGCAGGTGAACAATCTATTTGGGTGGCCTGTATCCAATAGTTGCGTACAGCATTAACTTCTTTAGCAGTGAGTTCTCCAGTTTCATGGTCTTTGTGAAAAAAGACAAGTCCCAGGCGAAGTGCCCAAGCAATGACCCACAAGAGGCGTACGTAAGAACTGAATCTTGTGCAGTTAATTATGGGAAGTGCAAATCGACGTGGAAGACCTGTTGGGCAGTGCTCTTCGTCTCTGGAAGTGATGAGGTTAACAGCAGATTTTGAGGCCAGTAAGAATCTGTCTTTGCTAACCAAGATGGTCCATGCCACCACATGTTTAGGAACTGTATCTGATCTGCAGAAACTTCACGAGATAGGTGATCTGCAGGGTTGTCAGATACAGGGCAGTGTCGCCATAGCGATTGTGTTTTATAAGATTGATCTCCGTCACGCGGTTACACACTAAGGTCTTCCGTTGTTTTGGATTACCGCGTACCCAATTCAAGGCCACACAGTAGAATCTGTTCATAAGATGGCTTCAGAGACGTCACAATCCGTTGCTTTGCTGTAATATCGTAGAAGTCGTGCTCTTACTAACGCTGCTAGGAGTTCAGCGCGTGGTAGGATTACTTTCTTCACTGGAGCTAGTCTTGATTTAATACAAGATAAATGAACTTGTACAGCACCCTCATTATCTGTACGAATGTACAGGGCTGCCCCGTAGGCTCGCTGAGAAGCGTCACAAGAAAACGTGGTTCTGGGTATCTACCTCGCTTGAGATATGTACCCAACGGTGTATGCGTACTTGTGAGAGAGACGAGAGAGTTGATATTCATATTTGCCACTGAGCAGCAAGATCAGAAGGTAACAGTTCATTCCAGTGAACACCCCGACACCATGTGTCCTGAAATATTCGCTTCCCGATGAGGGATAACGGGGTTAACAAGCCAAGTGGGTCGTAAAAGCGGCTCGCGATCTTCAAAATCTGTCGTTTGGTCGTTGGTCCTTCTGAAACTTTGCGCAGGATTTAGTCCGTATTTATCGAAAAACAATCGCTTGAAGTACACCTGTTCATGCCTAGAACTTGGGTCTGTAGTATTCTGTGTCCTCCTTCTGCCTTGCAGATGTCCCGCAAGCTATACCGTTTTAGTAGCCCATTTTGCGAGGGTCAGGCTAATGATCTTCATCAAGGCGGTGAGTTCCTGGTAAATCGTGATCACCTTGATGTCATCACTCGTTCCAATAAATATATCGTCCAAGAAGGTGTTGCTGTTGATCAATGATGCAGTGTTTGGAAATGCTAGTCGGTGCTTGTCAGCATGTTCCCCAATAGTCGCAGAGAGTAGGAATGGGCTGCATGTCAGGCCGAAAGGAAGCCGAGTGAAACGGTACGTAACGATGTCATTCGTAGTGTGATAGTGTCCTCCTTCGTCTTGAGTCACTCTGTACCACAGAAATCTGGTAAGGTCTCTGTCTTTCTCATCGAGGACTAGCTGAAGGAATGCCTGTTGTATATCCGCGACGACTGCACGACGGTAAAGTCTGAAACGCGGGAGAATGGCGAGGGTCTCTGGCAAGAGATTAGGTCTCATTTCAAATATGTCATTCAGAGAGGTTGCATTAGCCTGATGAGCCGAGGCATCGAATACTATTCTCCACTTGGTCGTCTCACACTTCACTTCACTTGTTGTTTCCGAATGTAGCTCGACATCTGGAGGTAGTACATCTGGTTGAAGTCGTCATTGTTTTGAAGTCTCCTCTGAAGGTCCATCAAGCGAGCTTCTGCATTCTGTAAGTTATGGGTAGTTCGAGGATATCTTGTTTCTTCGGTAAAGAGACAACACATCGCTTATCTTTGATGTGAAAAGAAGATCTGAATTCCTCGAGAATTCTTGACTCCTTGTTGTTTAGTGGGCCTTATTGATCAGCAGTGATGCCAATGGTCTCAGGTCCCAAAATCTTCTGAACTCGTTATCCGAGAGGAAAGACGACTGCTTCAAGTTCATATGATTGACACTGGATGGGTAAGCGTGCATTCTGGATCTCTCCCCGCTGAGGATCCAGCCAACCGTGGAAGGAACCAGTACAAGTGGTGGGGAGATTTGCAGTGGTGGACTGTCTCTAAATATCTTCCAGTAGTGATCACTACCAATAAGGATTTCAAAGGAGAGATCTTCATGTAAGGGGGTTTTAGCATCTGCCAACTGTAGCTTACGAGCGTGTGCCAATACCGTGACGTCTTGCGGAACACATGGCTGCGGCAAGAGAAAGTGAGAACTTTCGAAGGCAGAAAGAGAAGTAGTAGTGTTCGTCCAGGCTCTTTTCAAATTAAGTCGAACAAGTTTCGGCTTGTTTGAAGTCGTTCGGTTTGACTCAAATCCACATACAGTTAGTTATTGTTGCCTGATTACCTCCAGCTGAAGATCAACTACCGGCGATTTGGCGATAAAGCTTGACTGCCTGCATCGAGAACACAGCGAGTGAGTCTGCTTAAACCCGATGGACCAGTAATCCACACGTGAGCTATTTGCAAATAAGTAAAACTGGGGGACGTAACATTTACCCTTCCTACGGCAGTTTGAGAAGGCGGAGTAGATAAAGTCTTCTCATTCTCGTCACAGATTGCCCTAAGGTGTGATTTCTTACAGTAGGTACACTGTGCTTTACCTTTCTTGCTGCACTTTGAATTGGTGTGCCCACGATTTAAGCAAAGAAAACAACGGTTATTTGACTTCAGTTTCTGGATGCGATTGTGTATGGTAGTTATCGTCCTGCAGTCTTGACCCCAATGACAGCGTTTTTCACAGAATACGCAGAATGGATCACTAGATTATTTAGTGTGTTTTGTGGGCCCCTTTGTTGTAGAATGAACTTGAAATGCGGCTGAGGTTGGTAATACACTACTATAGTTTAGGGGCTCTCCACGAATCTTCTGTGTAACAAGAGCACCTTCCACTTCTTCTCATATAAAATCCATTAATTGTATGATGTCAGACTGCGGGATCTCGTTTCGTTTGGAATGAATTATCAACCGAGTAAAAATGTCGTCAGGAAAGTCTCGAAGGATTTTTGGAACTAGCATTCGTCCATATCCGTTGACATTTTCGCCTAGGGTCTGTAATGAACGGATGCGCCGGTTACATTCTATGTAGGCAGAATTTAGTGATTCATGTGAAACAAGTGTTATGGGTTCAATTTCTTCCGAATAATCGATATGCGCCTGAATAATTCTGCTTTAATTTCCGTACCGTGCCATTAGTATTTTTGCGTGTCTTCGTACGTAGATGCAGTCACCGCGATACCGTCGACAAATATCTTAGGCTCTTCCTCGGGGTAGCTGCGCAGGAAAATGTGCTTGCGTATTGTCGAGAGGGTAGGGTTTTTATCTACAGGCGATTCGAATTCTTCCCAGAAGGGCATACAAGTTTCTACGTCGCCGCGAATGGTTGTAGTCTAATATTTGGAAGCTTAACAGTGTGAGTCATTGTTGCGCCAGACGTAGGAGTGGAGGTACTGTTCAATGCCAGTTCCGCAGGGGTAGTGGACAGTTTATTTTCTATCTCCAAACTAGCCTTTTGAATTCCACGTTTTGCTTTGTCAATATAATCATGGCAGGTAGGTACGTCAGAATTAAACTCCGAAACTGATAGAAGATCATGAATTGAGTCGTCCAGTTGCGTTAAATGTGATAAAGATTCCTGGAGTCGGTCTCGGTAATACTGGTAATCATTAATGGATGTGTCTCTCGTGAAGCTGTCAATTGCCATGAGGAACCGAGTAACGTTATTCCTTTCTCTAGTTCTCTTTCTTTTTAAGTTGTGGATTGTCGTGGTCGAGTCAGCAAGTCGAGTGGTGGTCCCATCTGTAGTTGCCATAATGACCTTGTAGGCCTGACTTAGTAATTTAGGGAGCAAGTGCTCCATGTATTGAGGGATTTCTGCCCTTAAGTAAATTAGTACTCTTTGTAAATTTGAGCTAGGAGCTCAGGAAAAGTGAAGCGAGGGCTTGAAGCCCGTTATCTTTTAAAACCACTAATCTTGGATTTTCCCCTATCTTGGTTTAGTGTTTGCTACTTGTACCTGTAAAAATTGTGTGTTGGAAATTTTTGAAAATATAACCTTCAGTTTAAGTTTTAAACTCAATTCTTCACATTGTAGTTAAACCCATTCATCCCGGCACCTCCTTTCACTCTGCGATCCACGATAAATCCCGGAACAGAACGTATTGAATGGTCATAGCGTCCGGTATGTCAACTGGCAGTGGGCCCGGCCCGGCACCATATAGACCCACCCCTTACGCTTCAACTGCCCCAATCACCAGCAGCGCTTAAGTGCTAGGCCAGCCCCACTTGCTTACGCTCGCGGTGCCGTAGCAGAGGAGTATGGATATGACTCCACGATTAATCTGGAGTGTTCCATCTCGCGATATTCCTGCATCCATCCAGCATCCGGACGATTCTAGAAGAACCAGCGCAGGTATATAAGAGAGGAACCACCTGCCTGGAGTTAGTGAGAGTTAGACTGAGAAGTTGGTGCGGTTCAGTCGTGAGCGACTGCCAGTATAGTGAAGTGTGTGAACTGCCGTGATTATCGGACTAGTGTGCTACAGTGCGTACTGTCGGCGAAGGAGAGAACGTGTAGCCGTGCGACGCGGAACCTTGTATGTGAATGTAAAACTGTGTAGTGTGAGAATAAGTGAGAAACGAAGGGAGAGAGAGCGCGCGAACTGCGTAAGTGTGTGGTATGAGCAAAAGTTGTGTGTAGTCTTGTGTAGTTTAGTGCCTAGCTAATACATCTTAGTATTGAAGCTACAAGTCTAGTTTTAATTGATCCTGCTACCCCGCCAACTCGTTACACTATAGATTTCACATTGCAAACATACCGACCAACGTTGCTGTTAAATGGCCTAGGGAGTAACAACAGTAGGTAACACGTAAGTACGTCAAGCAAGTGAACATTAACAGGATGCACGTCAGATATATTCATAACCTATCTGCACATACCCTACGTCCACCCATGCTATACAGAATATCGAGAATGATTTCTTCTGCGAATCCTATGTGCCACAACCAGGAGGTTTTCTTGCCTCATCTTAGTGGACAACCACAAATAAAAAATGTGTAGCAAATGTTCTATGTCTGATATGGAGTGGCATTTTATTTCCGGGAGTCCTTTAAGGTAACCATATAAGTCCAGTTTTTTGAATTTTTAAAAATCAACATCGCTCAAAAATCGCAGGTTTCTTTCGGTTAATGTATAACTTATACAGGATTTCTGTCTTTCTAAATAGGAGATATAACACTTAGAAGACCGGAGCATACTTTGAAAACTGAACAATAAGTTTTTTCCACAAGAATATTTCCAGATTCAAACAAATTAGTTTTAACCATGCTTTACATCTGCAATATTGTTTTCTCAATGATTGTAAACTGGTGACGTTACATAAGAATGAGATAAATTCAAGAATATTTGTTGATATTTCACTAAATTAGAGTAATTTTCCTGCAGTTAACATTTAATCATTTTTGTGCGTTACTTCTAGCGCTTCTTCTTAAGAAATCTTTCGGCCAAGATTTTGTGCAGGCTGCGTAGGGTACTGTATTCAAAGGCGGGATTTCCTTCGTAAGGTGATCATGGTATTCCATTTTTAGGCTTCGCCTCAGGCACTTCCATGGAATTGTTTGTTGTAATCCTGTTTTTGTTGTTGTTGTTGTTGTGAGTCATAGTGTAAATTTTGAAATATTTAAGGTGCGTGTGACAGTGTTGTAATGTTAAGCTGGTAGTGAGCTCAACCTATAGTACAGTAAGCCGTAGTGTTAAGCACTGGATATACTGAAGTTGTATGTGAATTTGTATATGATGATGCTGGATTTAGAATGTTAAACTAGTAGTATTTCATGTAATACTTTCTCTCCATGAAATTGCTTGTTCTACTCTTGTTGTTTTAGTTGTTGTCGGGTGAGTATGTTTTTACTTTAATATCACACTACTGTAAGTAATCATTGCCACCTGGATGTGGCAATTTCCAAATTGCGATTTATTTGTTAAATAAAAATAAAATATTTTTCATAGCAGCTGTTTTGCTGGTAAGGCAACCTCCCAAACTCCATATGGATATAGAATCGTCGGCTAAGTAATAGAAACATAGCGCTGTAACTTACTGGTTGTTGAAAATGTAGTTGTAGCCATATGTTTTCTTACAAGTTGCATTAGTTTGCACCGACACAGATAGGTCTTATGGCGGCGACGGGATTGGAAAGGGCTAGGAGTGGAAAGGAAGCGGCCGTGACCTTAATTCATGTATCCTTACCGTAGGAAGACTATGATAACTTTTCCATTTCTGCTGCTCATATCGTCATCTGCGTTCCCATTATTACGAATCATTCTGCCCAGGTATGTAAAATGGTCAAAACCGAGCTCGATAGCTGCAGTCGCTTAAGTGCGGCCAGTATCCAGTATTCGGGAGATCGTGGGTTCGAACCCCACAGTCGGCAGCCCTGAAAATGGTTTTCCGTGGTTTCGCATTTTCAGTCCAGACAAATGCTGAGGCTGTACCTTAATTAAGGCCACGGCCGCTTCCTTCCCACTCCTAGCCCTTCCCTGTCCCATCGTCGCCATAAGACCTATCTGTGTCGGTGCTACGTAAAGCAACTTGCAAAAAAAAAAAAAAAAAAAAAAAAAAAAAAAAAAAAAAAAAGAAAGAAAAAATTGGTCAAAATCTTCCAGCCCAGGTGTTGTTCTCCCATGGAATCACTTAATTTCATGTAATTTATATACACCGTTCTTGTTTTCTTCGTTATTATCCGTAGCATCACTATCTAATTGGATGGTCATTTGTTGAAAACTTACAGAATTATCTCCCTGAAGGACAATGTCTTCTGCGAAATCTAAATCTTTAAGTTCAAATTATTGATATCCTTTTCAATAAAAAGAGTTCTGTGCTAAAGAATTGTTTATGTTTATTCCTCCTTTCATAGGTTGCATTCAATCCATTAAATTTACTGCAGGAATGTATACCGGAAATTATGAAAGCGCAAAATATCACCGAGGATAAGAAAGCTGTACATTTTCCGTAAACACAGAGTCGATACATTAACCTTAGTCACACAGACATTAGGAGGGTGTTACGGGAAAATGTCAACACTTTGAAGACAATTCGTCGTTATTCGGGCAAAAGGTTTTATCTCAGAATGCTTTTCCTATTCGTTATTTTTACTTAAGACTTTTCACGCCTCCGAGACACATATGGATATGCAGTCCATCAGAACAATTTTGTGTTCAATTCGTATGCTGATGTGTAAAGGAAAATGAAACTTAAGCACATTATGTTGTAGGAGTGCGTACATAAGTCATGCAAACACACATTACTAGAGTGCGCTACGGTAAGGTTCATTTTCTTTTACACGGAAGCAAAGGAAAATGAACGCAACGAATATTGTTATGACGGACTAAATATCCATACGTGATTGGGAGGAGTGAGCAGTCTTAAGGAAACTAAAGGATGGGAATAGCATTTTGAGATACATCATTTTGCCTAAACAGCGACGAATTATTGGACCCAAATGGTAAGTTAGAAGTTTGTCATGAAATAATTATGAATATATGATGAAAGGGATTCTGCCACATGACAGCAGTCGCATATTGTGATCAAAACTGTCCATTACCACGCTGTAACAGATTAATGGAATTATATTTGCATTAGTTTATCCCGTATTTCAATATAAAGTACAGTGTGTTTAGCAGGTGTGTTACCAGCTCCTGAATGCATGATACATCCTGGTATTATTTTCGTTTGTGTCGGGCTCCTCACTTTCACTTTTCTGTTGAAAAGGTGCAATTTGAACTTCAAACATAAATTTAGTATTCTACTTCGACCACATACATTGTAGTAGTTGGTTACTATGGAATAATGTGAGAAATCCAGATCAGGAAGGTGTACCATATCCGATCAAGAGAACGTTCTTCTTCTCCTTCTTATTCTTCTTCTCCTTCTCCTTCTTCTTTCGTATCACCCTCTTTGGGATAAGTTGAAGCTTGAATCTTTCATTTCTCTGTGTGTTTTTCTTTTCTTAGTGCCCAGTATTTTCTCATTCTTTCTGAACTTCCGAGGTAAAAGATTTAGTTTTTAATGAAGATTTATCTTGGAACGTTATACTTTCATCTTTATTTATAACTTTATCTGTTAGATCCAGTCGTGTATTTTCTGTAATTTATAAATTTAGTAGGCCTTTTTCAGTTTCTTTAAATCAGTTGGGTTTGTTTTGAGGTTACGGAAGAAGTCAAAGATGTTTTTGGTTAATTTATTAGAATTCATTCTGAGAAGATGATCATAAAAGTTATCCTCTTTTCGCAAATTATCTGAGAGGTTCAATTTTCTTGTGGAGTATTTCATTCGTCACATATATTATTATCGTGAGATTGTGGTCCTATGATCTTTCTGAAAATTCTCCTTTCTTTTAGCTCGAGTTTCTCCACCTGGCCTTTGAAATTCATGTTTGGTGTTTCTGCTGCGTATAGTACTTCTGGTTTTAATCACTGCTTTGTATAATGTTTCGTTTTGTGCCACCATGAAGAAGATGTCTTGTTGTATGTACCTTTTTTTTTGTTGGCTAACCAGTTCAAGTTTATTTTTCTTGGATTTCATTGCTTTTCACTCCAAAGGTAATTTGGATTTAAGCTTGTTAAGAAATGTAAATTTGTTTAATGTTATTCCAAAATAATCCATTCTCCATGAAATTTCAATAATCTTGCTATTTCAATCTTTTTTCTTTGGCTTTGGGGATATTTATGTGAGTGTTTTTTGTTTGTCATGATTTTGTTTTTTTTCGAAGGAGACTTGAAGACTTATTTTAGCTGCTTGTTTCTCTGGTTCAAGGATTTGCTCCCTTGCTTTCTCCATTGTTTCAGCATGTGCCTTTTATGATACGTTTTCTTGCATTTTCCCACAACTTTCTTAGAGTAAAATTAAACAGGAACAGACATTCGTCACCTATCCTATCTGATTTTCCTTGTTTGATATTTCTTCTCCTCCGATCCCCGCAATTCTAGATTTTCCAAGCCTAGAGAGTCTTTCATTTCCACGATCTCCATAGCACTTTTACCTATAATTTCATTCTTCGATGTGTCGGTCTTGTTCCGTGTTCCTGCTGATTAGTGTCACAACAGGTTTGTCGCCCAGTTGTACTTTCCCTTAAGACAGTAATCACCACCACCACCATGTTTCCAAAACGCAGGAAGCTAGTGCCTCCTACACAGATCTCGTCATCATCATCATCATCTTCATTTCTCGTTTCCAGCTTCCTGGGTCGAGTTACGATTCAAGGACCTCCATCGCTGTCTGTCTCTCTACCACTCTTCTCCTATTTTCAATGCATCTTCTGGTTTTTCCTCCACTCTTCTCTATGCACTCACACACTGAATTGGTACACCTCTTTCACGGTCTTCCTCGTGGTCTCTCTCCTGTTAACTTCTCTGAAAATGCTTTTCTTTTTTTTTTTTTTTTTTTTTTTTGGAACTCTCTATTCTCCCATTCTCATCGTATGCCCATACCAATTTAGCTTTGTTGTTTCTATCCTGTCTTGAAGTTTCAATATTCCTGTCCTTTTCCTTATCTCTTCATTTTTAATTCTATCCTGTCTGGTCTTGCCCTCGATACCTCTTAGGAATTTCATCTCCACTGCCTGTATTCTATACTCCGCTCCAAAGACATGGAAGATATAGACTTCTAAACATACTCGTTACAGCGCCCCTGGTTGAAGCACAGCGAACTAACTTTTGCCTATAACTGTCATGGCGGCTGCCACTTCTTGGTCTTGACAATTAGCCCTTATCTGTTCAGTGAATTGATGAGATTATATGTTACTGCAAATTAAAGATTTATTTAAAAATAAACACGACATCTTCAAATATGCTTAATGTTGCATTGATGTTATAATGAAAAAAGCGCTGTGAATATGGTGAGCATTTGCTTGGTTAAAACAAGAATTACGTATGTAGAAGGATGGATAATTCGGCATCATGCACTAACAATAAAGTCATTCACTCCAGAAAGACATGTTATACGTACAGCAGTTCATTGAGGAATTCACACGCGTAGAAGAAGATACGACTGCCTTTTCATGACATATCTTCAGTGTCATTCTGGTATAATTTTTGAATTTTGCTTCTTGGTATGGTTTGTTATGTTTTATGTTTTTTGCTACTTATGGCTACTTTCTACGAACTGCTGTGCAACATGCAGCACATACGTCCGTTGGTTGCGGTGTAGAATATCTCTACGCCATCCTCTGCCTGTCGTAAGGGGCCATTAAATGGGGTAACCCCAGATTCTAAAGTTGAGACCACCGGACCCCTGGTTGAGTGTAGCATTCCTTTCACATACGGTATCCTACCAGCTTTACCACTTTAATACTTCTACCGGAGCTCTCTTGGTCAAGTCTCGCCTGACTTCATTCTACTGAATTCATAGCCTACTTTTACTTATTTTTTATTCATTTATTTATTCATTCATTCATTCATTCATTCATTCATTTAGTTTAACCTTGCACACCTTCTCAAAGACCTTAGTTCATCACACATCAACTTCTCCAGATCGTTTCTATGGCAGATTCAGAGGAAATAAGCATATGTTTTGCCTACAAGTGTCATGGCTGCCAGTGGTTCAAGTAGATTCAAAGATGGCCATCAGATTATCAGTCTATATTTTTAATGTCGTTGCTCCTCTCCCTTTGTTGTAGTCCACGATCCAGCTGCATATGTTAGTATGGGTTCATAATAGGCTGAATATAATACTTTCTTACATTTCTTTGGGACATCTTGGTTCCACAAAATACCCCTTACACTCAGCAAGAAGCTGCTTGCTGGTTGTATTATTTTTCCAATTTCCTCGGTAATCTTTCCGTATTCTGTGATCACACTTTCCAAGTACTTGGAACTTTTAATCACTTCCAAAATGTTACCATTCAGTTTTATCCTTCCTCTTCCTTCTTTTTCTCTGTGCTTACTTTCATCCCAATTTTTTCTCTCTCTTGATTCCATATTTCTACTTGTTTTTTCACTTCGGTGTTATCCTTATCCCATATCACTATATCGTCTGGAAACAACATGGCTTTTGTTGCCTGTCTTCCCAATCACTGTTTAATGTTCTTATGAATTTCATCCATGACTATGATGAATAGTATGGGCGATAGTACACTTCCCTGTCAAAGACCAGTTTCAACATTAAACCATTTTGATTTTCCTATACTAGTCTTCAGTCTACTAACACAATTTTTGAACATAGCATTTATCATTTGCACTTCCACGCTGTTAACTAGATTTTTCCTTAATGTGTCCCATACCAACTGTCTGGGTACACTGTCATAAGCCTTCTCAATGTCAATAAATGTCATTATATCTTTTCCAAACTCCCGTCTTTTCTCCATCATATGTCTTAATGTAAAAATCAGGTAAAACGTTGATCTGTCCTCTCTAAAACCATATCCTACTATTCTTCTTCCATTTCTCCTTCTAGCGTCCTCCTCAGTCTCCCTTCCAAAACTCTCTCAAATATCTAAGCTACATGGACAACAAGGGTGATCCCTCTGTAGTTACTGCATTCCTTTCTATCACTTTTTTAAATATCGGGATAATTAAACACTTTCCTCTACAAATAACCTCAGCCTTTGTGTGTGGGGTTAGTTTCCGACAGGTAACCAGGGGAAACTGAGCCCTACAGAGCGCGTCCAAAGGCGGCGGATAGAGGGCCACTACAGTACGTAGGGCTGGTTGAAATACTCAATACAACCCGCGGACCAACAGGTATCCCAATTCCTTGGGCTTTAAAATACTGGGACACCCTCTCTCCAGGGGTCATAAATATGGAGGGCCTTTGCCCTGGGTTATGGGTGAAGACCTCAACGGCATCTACAGCGGAGAATATGGAGTTTGGTACGTTGGAGATGGTAGAAGGGGAAAACCCGTTGCGTCTGTACTCCAGAGGAGCGGCTACAAAAGGCATCTGACGCCATGTTAGGGGCGGTCTAATTTGAGCCCGGCAGAAGATAATAAAATGCCTTTGGGTGTGGCGAACTCATCGTACAAACAGCCTATAAAATTAGTGCGAGTGAATCGAGGCCTCCACAGATCTATCCTATTGCAAGTTTTCATTCCCTACCTTGCGTGGGTGGAGCAGAGACCAAATTGCCCGTAAATCTAATGATACGAAGCCCGCATTTTTAAGTTTAAGATGTAATTTGAAATTTTCAGGTCATGTTACCCAGTCTTACTTCGACTGAACATTTGGTTGGCCTGCGTTTGGTTTCGAATTGATACACCGAAAAGTTATATCCATCTTCCCCATAAAATCTGTGAGTTTCGGAGATTCCCTGTAATCTATTGTCATGTCTGCAAATTACTATGTCCCTTTTATCACAATCTTGATTTACCAGTAAAACAAATCGTTTGTAGTCGGTTCGTAATGGCGACCTATGTGCTCTGCTGAAGGTTGCCGATCAGCATTTATAACTATTTTATAGTCGTTTTCGTTTGAATTTGGTGTGAAAGATTGAAGAGCTGTTTTGAAATCACGAACGTAACCGTTTATTTCAATAAGCATACTTTGCATGCTTTCTACTAACGAAGTGTTTGGATTTGGAAAACATTGTAATCTTGCGCCCCTTTGTAGTACATAATCGCTAATGATATATAAAAATATATTTGTAAAAATGATTCCCTCGCGTTATCTGCTGGAAGAAGGGAACCAATTAAATGATACATCTGCCCCTGTATTTAAATGCGGGCATATATTTTCCTTCATGAACTTCGTTCGCCCCGAAAGAAGTCATTTGAAAATCCGAATTATAACGTCTAATATTATAAATTAAATGTTGAGATTGATCATGTTTACCACATAAGAAAGACTTAAGTGGCTGCTGAATAGAGTCCAAGGGCACTTTCCCAGAAGAACAGCAAAGTCCTTTTGACTCATATTTCCACCTTAATGCTTTACAGTAAATGCAACGAACATTCGTAGCGTCTATCTCTAATGATGAAGAATAATTTATTTGGGTATCATAACTGAACCCAGTGTGATGTTTTCCTTGCCAGGCAATATTTTGCCTATTAGTTCTCCTTATTAGGTCAATATACAGTCGTTGCCTCCGGTTCCCTTCAATTTCAATATCCCGCGTAGCACTTGCACCTGTCGTTCGTCTGGCTGCCAACTGCCAGTTTTCCTAACCTTTTCTTAAAGGATTTCAAAGAAATTGGAAATTTAGCCTATTGAACATCTCATTTGGTAAGTTATTCCAATCCCTAACTCCCCTTCCTATAAATTAATATTTGCCGCAGTTCGTCCACTTGATTTCCAACTTTACCTTCATATTGTAATCTTTCCTAATTTAAAGACGCCACTCAAACTTATTCGTCTACTAATGTCATCCCACGCCATCTTTTCGCTGACAGCTCGGAACATACCACTTAGTCGAGAAGCTCAACTTCTTTCTGCCAGTTATCCCCAGCCCAAACTTTGCAAAATTTTTGTAACGCTACTCTTTTGTCGGAAATCACCCAGAACAAATTGAGCTGCTTTTCTTTGCATTTTTTCAGTTCTTGAATCAGGTAATCCTAGTGAGGGTCCGATACACTACTACCATACTCTACTTGGGGTCTTACCAGGGATGTATATACCCTCTCCTTTACATCCTTACGATAACCCCTAAATACTCTCATAAACATGTGCAGAGATCTGTACCCTTTATTTGCAATCCCATTTATGTGATTACCTCAATGAAGATCTCTCCTTATATTAACACCTAGGTACTTACAATGATCCCCAAAATAACTTTCACCCCATCAACGCAGTAATTAAAACTGAGAGGACTTTTCCTATTTGTGAAACTCACAACCTGACTTTTAACCCCGTTTATCAACATGCCATTGCCTGCTGTCCATCTCACAACATTATCGAGGTCACGTTGCAATTGCTCACAATCTTGTAACTTATTATTATTCTATACAGAAAAACATCATCTGCAAAAAGCATTACCTCTGATTGCACTTGTTTACTCATATCATTTATATATATAAGAAAAAATAATGGTCCAATAATACTGCCTTGATGAATTCCCCTCTTAATTATTACGGGGTCTTCTAATCGCTGCTCTGTAGAATCGTCCGACTCTAGATTTCGCGAGACAGCGTTTCGAACACGGTAGTTTTTGTACGCTTTTATGTAGACTTCTGAGATTCGTGACTTCTTAATAATGAATGACGGGTTCTATCTAACTGTAATCGTTCGTTCCTCTCAGAACTACTTCCGTTTGACCTAGACATGGATTGCCGCAATTGACAATTTGTAAGGCGACTTTCTCTACCCTGTTGAGATTTACTTTCACGTTGCAGTCTTTAACTTTTGGACGTTCTCGTGTTTTTAGAGAGATTTTCTTTTCTTTTGGGCATGACTACTAAATTAAGTACTCGATACAAACGAACACAAACACGGCGCGCGCTGAGACTCGACCATCCTCAACAGCCCGCTCGTGCGTACTGTGCCCAAGCGACAGGCAGCCTTTGTGATATTAAGTCGCTGGAGGGTGAAGCGGTTGAAAGCACCTTTCGATGCGGCGATGGTGAATGCGCGGTACTGGACACTGCCTCTTTAGTTTATTATTATATTTTCGCAGGGCACCAAGATGGCTCCCAGCAGTAGCAGCAGATCAGTTGCCTTACAAACGCCTTAATGGAAGAGTGGAGTTAGAGTATATCTCGTTAGCAGTAGGCTATCTATGGAGACCAAGAAAATTTAGCGAGTTTGTGCTTGTTAGGGCAAGGTTAGCATCCAAAATACAATCTTACTAAATTATCTATGGAGCAATTGTAGCAAAATCCAATATGGAGGCACTTAGCTCAATAAAATTAAGCCATAATATGCACTAGAATCAATTAACAGAAGCTGTAGACTCTTAAGATAACACGTTCACACAACCACCACACCAAATAAATGCACTAATACTCCCTGATACCCACCAGCACTACGCAAAACACGAGAACATATGTGAAGACAACGGAACTCCAGTACATGTGATCTCTTCCTGTACGTCTACACGTTGATCTTAGGCAAGAGGCGGAGAAGCGTTTACAGTATAATATTTCCAGGTAGTAATTCATATGTGTACCAATTGTAGATGGCAAATCTCACTGCTGTAGAATCCTTGAGCTGACGTTGCCATGGTTACAGCCGGTCGTTTCTGTATCGGATTCCTAGAGCAGGGGTAGTGTGGTCCCAATATCGCCACAACGGTTGGTTTTAGGGCCATAAAACATGCTTTTCAGGGTCGTATGGCTTACCGGGTTTTGTTCTTTGCGTCAAGGGGCTTAAAATAAGCATTGTACAACAAATTCGATATTTCGCCTATTATTTTTTATATCTCCCCCGTCGCCCCCTTCCCCTATAATTGTTTTTAAATTTAAAGTAGCCTATGTTACTCCATATACCATCAGCTCTCTGCCAGTGAAAGACCCGTCAAAATCGGCCCAACCGTTCCGGAGATTAGCCGGATCAAACAAATAGACAGACAGACAGGCAGACAGACAGACAGACAGACAGACAGACAGACAGACAGACAGACAGACAGACAGACAGACAAAAATTGTAAAAATTGGTTTTTAGTTATAAGTACCGTGTATACTTTCATATGCACTTAGTAAATGCTGTTAATTTGACATTACAAGCAGACACTTCAGTTTTATTTATTTGTATAGATAATATAATTCATCGGTTCTGTTACAGCAGTAGCAGTATGCTGTGGTACCCTGCATAGTTATCCACATGCCCATCCCCATTTTGTAATAATTTTCGCCCAGAGTCATATCATGGAAACTGAAACTTTCGTCAGTATGAAAATTTCTCGAATTGGACATTTAACTCTAAAAATATAGGAGATTAACCTAGATTATTATCGTTGTTGTATTTTCATTTCTTCGTAGGTATTATTTATATCATCGTACTTAGGAAGCAAAATGTTCATTTATATTTTATAATGTAATAGGTATTTTATGTGCTGTAAGATAGTATACTGGGATTAGTAATTTGCATCACTCCCTTTTTATTTATTTATCATTTTATTTTATGGTATTTATGTGTTTACTTGTTAAGCGTAAGGCAAGAACACGCGTCCCTAAATTTTCCAGTCTAAATAACCATGCCTATCTACGTTCCCTGACAACGGGTACCTGAAAAGAAAAAGTTAGTGTTTCGGTAGAACGCGTATGTCACCGAGGGTACTAAACTAACGTCTCAATTGACAGATAATGTATGAAGATAAAACAAAAATCCCCTGGCACTACAGCCCTAGAAGGGCCTTGGCCTACCAAGCGACCGCTGCTCAGCCCGAAGGCCTGCAGATTACGAGGTGTCATGTGGTCAGCACGACGAAACCTCTCGGTCGTTATTGCGCCGTCCCTGCGTCCAAGAGAGGACACACAAGATCCAGGCTAGCTTAACTCGTGATCATAAAGATTGCTATACATATATATATGGGCTATGAGTTCCGAATGAAAAGAAAGAAATGTCAAGTTATGTTTAGGGAGTCTTTAATCTACGTCGAAGGACGTCTCCTACACGCTACTGACTAGGGTTCCCTATGGTTTACCAAGCTGTTATGAAACAAGTACTTAAGACTAAGTCGCTATTCAAAAAAATATTAAAAGAAGGATTGATGCTTTAACGTACAACATTTTATTATGTATTCAACTTATTCCATAAAATAGATATCATATCTTTCTCCTTTTGAATGATAATAGAAAACTTGTAGGCTCTGCCTAGGTACAAGGTTCATTCTTGACGGAATTCGGCTTAAATTTCTCATAACACCACAAGTCCTGTCAGAATACCAGATGAATTACCTATTTGCCATTTTAAAAACTCCCTATCACAAGTAACTGGTCTATCATGTCTTTTCTTCTCGTAGGGAAGAAATTTAATAATGTCGGTATCGGGCAAAAATGTTAGGTAATGATCATCACAAGTGCTTAAATGATTAGTATGTCCGACATTGGAAATGTCCAACGATAAAATTGTTGCTCAAATTAAAATACTCCTTAGTGAGAATATTGAACAGGCAGGGCATTAAATAATCAAACATTCAATGATTGAAAAATTGACTGGGTAAAACTTAAATTGAGTAAAGGATTCTTAGAGTAAGTAAAAAGAAATAAAATTGTTAAATGGAGATTATGAAATTAGGATAATTAAATTAGAATTATTAGATGCATCTAACGAAGAAAAACAATATTTACAGTATATTACAAAGTTGTAGATTGAGGGTAGTTTCGAAAATATGCAGGACGTATTTCTTGTATCTGGAATTAAATCTTGTGAACTGGAATTAAAGTTTTCCTATATGACATTGCGAAACCTTTAAATCGACTGTTCTGTTTCTCTGCTCATTATTATGTTGACCTGCAGAAATAAGATAATTCTCTTTCCTCCTAGTTCACTGTCTTAAAAATACACAATTAAATTAACTTGAAAAAATGTCTTCGTGGTGTTATAACAGGTGATATACATTATATGGCACGTAATGTTTACGCTTCTCGACATTTCCCTGCATGAATAGCGATAAGTCCCTTTTAAATTAATGCATGCTTTCAAACAAATGGTTCAACATTGTATTCATAATCTTAAGTATATTACTCTTAACTTGAGCTTATTCAAGACTCTAAGTGCGTACTCGTGCGATTACATTATATTACCTAGTGGATACTATCATAATTTCATCAAAAATATACTTGGCTTGCTTGCAGTTAGCCATCAGTGATATTAGATATCGCCTAAGAAGTAACCCTAAGGTCCATTTCACATGAGAATAATCTTATAATTGGAAAATATCTATGAAGGTGTGAGCACATTCAAACTTATCCTCCTAGCTAGGAATCCATTGGTGATTTCAGGCATAATTGTCAACAAACGGGTGTCATTTCGATCATATTCCAACCTAATCTGTGCTTACTCGTAGGGGAATAATTAAAGGAAACGCAATAAATTCACTAAACACTCCGTAAAGCTCAACTTGAAAAATTACGTCCACAACAACATGACCATGATCATACTCACGAAGAAACAACAACTACTACCATCGTTAATTGCCAATCTCATATCATCGTTTTCTTTAAATAACCATCATTTCACACTTTAAATGAATATCACATTTCAGTTACCCTATAAATCTCATCCTATTCTCACTCGACGTATATCTCTCACCTTTATCATGGCTTGTGGACTTATTCATTGCATTACAGCTTTGATTCTGTCATGACTCCAAAATTAACATGGTCACATGTATTTATCTGGCAAGCACTCCCTACGGATATTCTCTATCTTACCATTCTTTGATCATAACCATCACACACATACCTAAGTTCAATTCTGACGTTGTGTACAATTCACCAACACCTTAAAGAAACCAACCTTTTCTCACACTATATTGACAGTATTTCGAACGTAGGCTTTCTATCACTGACTGACTTCCTACATATGGATCTGACGTTTAGGATGTGAAGATTACCTGACCACCTTTAACCTAACTCGTAATCCACTAGTTGCATCTTTTCACTACTTTCATACAGAATAACTCCGCACTTTAATAACAAGGAAAAATAAATATTACTTATTTAAACATTAATTTAAAAACGGACTTATCTCATTCGGCAGCTCCTGTAGTTGGCTTATGTCCGGGTGACTGGACATGCAGACACGCCTCCTCTCATTTCCCTATGCATTTTGGGAAGGCTCGGGCACGTCTCATCTGGGCTTTAGTCATCTTATGGCTGGCGACGTCATCCTATGGCGCTCATCTGGGTAGTTTCGCCTCCCATCTTCTTAGAACATCTTGAGCATAGCTTGAGTAGTTGGAACAAAATAATATGCGATTTTAATTAGCATCGTCATCTCACACTATATTGACAGTATTTCGAACGTAGGCTTTCTATCACTGACTGACTTCCTACATATGGATCTGACGTTTAGGATGTGAAGATTACCTGACCACCTTTAACCTAACTCGTAATCCACTAGCATGTTTTGTTATTGTGCTTATGTAGAAAGTTCGTCCTTCTTGGAAGAGTTGATGTTATAGACAACTGGCAATCTGTGATAAACAAAATTGATTGTAATGCTCGAAGTGAACAAATTGTGTTTATATATCCCTTCTAAATATTATGGTCGAAGTTCTACTCCTTCGGTTATTTAAGACTGTCAGTATCGGGTAATACGTCGGCAAAGGACTGTTGTGACGTATCCCTGTTACAACTTCTATATTTGGGTTTTGGTGTTTTTAAATTTCGCGGAGCGAAATAATATCTCCTGCCAATAATCTAAAATGTAGCCGTCAACAAAGTCTTCTTCTTGTTTCCAGTAGAGAAATCTAATACTCTGATATCTTCTTTTATGCGGTCGACTATGTTGCTTCTCGTATGTGATTGAAATGAAATGTACTTCTCTTCCAATGTGTTTTTTTTTTCTTTCAATAATTGCTCGTAACAATCTTCTCACTTCGTTCCTTTTCAGTGCCTTCTACGCCTCGGTCCTTTCACAAGCGCCTGATGAAGATAGTGCCATCTTAGTTCATGGTATTGTCTGACGTTTAAATATTCGTTGTTCTCGGAGGTTCAGACTCCATTTTTGTTCCGTCCGTAACTTTATATAACAGTGAAATGTCACATTATTCTTGGCTTCGAGACCGGGGCCGCTATCTCACCGTCAGATAGATCCTCAATTCTAATCACGTAGGCTGAGTGGACCTCGAATCAGCCCTCAGGTCCAGGTTAAACTCCCTGACCTTGCCGGGAATCGAACCCGGGGCCTCCGGGTAAGAAGCAGGCTCGCTATCCCTACACCACGGGGCGGGAAAAGTGTGAAGTTACCTGTTGCTTAAAAATGAAAATCTGAAACGTATTTTTCTTGAAATAGCGCCTCAATGTAAAGGAACATTTGTTACGTCACACGCATACTCTGTTATAAGATGGCGCTGTGTTGACTCATGCGCTCAGTTGGTTAGCTGTCGTTGTGAATATATTGTGATTAATTGTATAGAACAAGAAATTTAATAATGGAAACGAAAATTGGCATCTTAAATTACGTCTATTAATTCTCATAACACAGACCCCACATTACACAGAGTTATTACAGAAATTCCAAGTGTGCCACGTTATTTTGAATAAAATCCATTATCCACATATTTTTTTCTGTATCGAGTAATAAATAAGTTACAAGATTGTGAGCAACTGCAAAATGACCTCGATAATGTTGTAAGATGGACAGTAGGCAATGGTATGACGATAAACGGGATTAAAAGACAGGTTGTAGAAGTCAAAAATAGCAGAAGTCCTCTCAGTTTTAATTTCTTCGTTGATGGGCTGAAAGTTCTTTATGGGAACCATTGTAACCACCCAAGTGTTAATAAAGGAACAATCTTCATTGGAGTAATCGCGTAAATGAGACTGTAAATAAATGGTACGGATCTCTGCACATGATTATGAGGGGATCTAGGGATTGTGGTAAGGATGTAAAGGAGAGGGCATATTAGTCTCTGGTAGGACCCCAACTAAAGTTTGGTTCCAGTGTATGGGACCATCAACAGGATTATTTGATTCAAGAACTGGTAAAAATCCAAGTAAATGCAGCTCCATCTGTTCTAGGTGATTTCCGACATAGGAGTAGAATCACAAAAATGTTGCAAAGTGTGTGCTGGGAGGACTTCAGAGAAAGGAGACGAGCTGCACGGTTAACTGATATGTTCCGAACTATCAGTGGAGGGATGTCATGGAATGACAATTAGTAGACGAATAAGTATGAGTGGTATCCATAAAAGTAGAAACGTTCACAATATGAAGGTAATTTTGGAATTGAGGAGAAAGATTTGGGACTGATCTTCCTTTATAGAAAGGGAAGTTCGGTATTGGAATAACTTACCAAGGGAAATGTTCATTACATTTCCTATTTCTTTGCAATCATTTAAGAAAAGGCACTAAGTAAATATGAATCTTAAACTTTTTATTCGAATAAGTTGTTTAGATTGATTCGGAGTGCTATGTTCGAAGTGGTGAATGTCTCTTGTCCTGCAGGAGGAGGAGGATCATGTCAACACACTGCAAGTGTATTTTATTACATCAATAATGTTTGTTCCTTCACCAACACTAATCTGCAGTATATTGCTGCCAGAACTAGAAAGAGAAATATCCATACGGAAGGCAAATAAGGAGCTCTTGTCGATAAAAAAATGAAGTATATGGTACCTATATACCCTCTAACAAAATATGTCCTTCAAAATATCAATTGGACATTAAACTGAATAATACAAGAGTGGTTGTAGTGGTGAATATTGTTTTAAAAGGATGTACAACTAGGCAACCTTCTTGTATATAACAATAATAATCAGAGAAACAATGGAAGGGATCCATCACTTCGGATAAATGAAAGTATCGGCCAAAGAAAGAGAAGAGTCACCAAGGGCGTGAAAATGAAAACTGCCTAGGCATCTATACCTAATGCCGTCGAGGTCGGAAAAGAACAAAATTTCACCAAGGGTGGTCGGCTAGTATAGATGAAAGTGAGGAGCCTGGCTGTGGTGTTGGTTCGCAACATGAACCGTCTGAGTTAAAAGAAAGAAAATATGTTTTCTGTGTAGATCTGTCATTTCTGTCTAAAATATATTTATACTGTCATTGAATGTAAAAAGAATAATAATAATGTTACTTGCTTTATGTCCCACTAACTACACTTTTGCTGTTTTCGGAGACACCGAGGTGCCGGAATTTAGTCCCGCAGGAGTTCTTCTACGTGCCAATAAATCTACCGACACGAGGCTGACGTATTTGAGCACCTTCAAATACCACCGGTCTGAGCCAGGATAGAACCTGCCAAGTTGGGGTTAGAAGGCCAGCGCCCCAACCGTCTGAGCCACTCAGCACGCACTGTAAAAAGACAAAACAAAATTTTTACGATTCACTTCTTAAATATATATTTTCCACGTTTTTGCCTCAGTTATCCTCTTAGGCAATGAATATAATATCACATTTGTAGTATTTCTGTACCTATTGGAGCACCCTACAACAAACACAGTACGGAACTTGCGCTTCGGTTTCCTTTCAGCATTTTATTACTCCCTATATTTATGATTCTATTAAATGAAATGAAGCGGCAAGTCCACATAATTAATGTATCCGGTGGCCGTTAGAGTGTTGCCTACACAACACTAATCAGGGAGGGAAGAAAAGGAAACGATCCGGCACTTCGAAAAATAAAGTTGTTGGCCAAGGAAAGACAAGGACCTCGATGAGCGTGAAAATGAAAGACTACCCAGACCTCGAAACCGAATACCGTCGGGGTCGAAAAGGACAAGAGTTGACAAAGTGAGGTTGGATAGAAAACATGAAACTGACGAGCCTAACACAATAAAGTGGAAGCAATGCCAGGACTCAGCTAAGGGTCCCGTGGTCAGCAACCCACTCTCCCAAGTTTAGAGACCCTGTGGCCGCTTTTAGTCACCTTTTACGACAGACAGGGGATACCGTGGGTGTTATTCTACCGCCCCCACCCACAGGGAGTTGGTGCATTAGGAAAGGCATTACTTGCATTCTTCATATATATTGTCAAAGCCAGGGTGGGACTGAAACATGGAGTTAAACATTTTTTTCTAACCCATATCAGAAGACTGTAAACAATAGATTTCGCCAAAAAATACCAATGTGTTGCATAAACAGTTGTTAAATCTCACTGACATGACCGGTAACTGGATATGCACTACATTTAAATTTTAACGAACTCAGAATAACAGTTTGTAGCAGAATAAATATCCCAGTTATCTTCTTCTCTCTCTTATTGTAACAGCTATTTAGGTTTTCCGCACCATTCAGTCCGTGATTCTCCTGATGAATGCTCGGCGCGTGTGTTATGATAGGGAACATCGGATCGCTACAAGGACGTGCACAGACTTGAGATGAGTAAAGAAGAGTTCTCCGTCTGGAGAGAAATGCGACACTGCGTTACACGAGGCACATTACCAGGTCTGTGACTCGGCAGAACCTACAGCCCTCCAGTCGTTCCCATGAAAATCCCGTAATATGAAAACTTGGAGGTCTCTTGTTCATTTGTATGAATAGTTCGTGAATTTTTGCTATAGGAATTGATTCTGATTTAAGGGGAGTCGTGAAACCCTTCATTATTAATGTTAAAAAGACGATGATATTATTATTATTATTATTATTATTATTATTATTATTATTATTATTATTATTATTATTATTATTACTATTATTAACAACAAATTAATCGCAATTGGGAAATATCCCGATGTCAATGAGCAGTTATAGTAGTGTGATAATAAAGTAAGTCTTACTATATATAAAAATTTATGTATGTATGGACGTATGTAAATGACACATCTCCTCGTAAACCACTGGAGTAATTTCAATCAAATTTTGAACACTTATTATTTGCTATCTGGAGACGAGAACTGTGGGGCTAAGCCATCTCTAGCCCCCTTACGAGAGGGGTGTTAGTGGGGTCAGGTATAAAAATAATCGGAAAAATGTCGAATCTATAGTTTTCGGGGTCGCTGAGATGAATAGTTAAACTCCGAAATTTTGAGGTAGTGGACGAGAGGGCATTGAGATATAAAAATAATCGAAAATAATGTTGAATCCATCGTTTTCGGGGTCGCTGAGATGAATAGTAACACTCTAGATTTTTCTGAAGTCAAAGTTCAGCCCTCTTGCCGGTAGGGGTGAGGGAGAGGTGAGATTTAAAAATATACTGTATGTATCTGTCTCTATATATAAAAAATGGATTTACGTATGTAAATGACACGTCTTCTCCTAAACCACTGGAGTGATTTCGATCAAATTTTGAACACTTATTATTTGATATCTGAAGACGAGCGGTGTGGGGGTAAGATATCCCTAGCCCCCTTAGGGGTGGGAGGTTAGGGGTTCAGGTTTGAAAATAATCGAAAATAGTGTCGAATCCATATATTTCGTGGTCGCTGAGGTGAATAGAGTCACTTCGAATTGTTCTCAATCCAAGTTCAGCCCCTTTGTGGTGGGGGGCAAGGAAGGAGTGAGATATACAAATAATCGAAAATAGTGTCGAATCCATAGTTTTCGGGGTCACTGAGATGAATAGTAACACTCCGAATTTTTAAAGTCGAAATTCAGCTCTCTTTGCGGTGGGAGGCGAGGGGGGAGTGAGATATAAAAATGTATCTACCTATCTATCTTCTATCTATATATAAAAATGGATGTATGTGTGTTAATGACACACCTCCTAAATCACTGGAGTAATTTCAATCAAATTTTGAACACTTATTATTTGCTATCTGGAGACGAGCACTGTAGGTTTAAGCCATCTCTAGCCCCCTCCGGGGTGGGGGTCAGGAGGGTTAGGTATTAAAATGATCGAAAATACTGTCGTATCCACAGTTTTCGGGGTCGCTGAGGTGAATAGTAACACTCCGGATTTTTAAAGTCAAATTTCAGCCCTCTTTGCGCTGGGAGGCGAGGGGGAGTGAGATATAAAAATAATCTAAAATAGTATTAAATCCATAGTTTTGGGGGTTGCTGAGATGAGTGAGAGTCCGGAATTTTTTAAAGTCCAAGTTAATCCCCCTTTTAGGTGGTTGGCGAGGGGTGAGTGAGATGTAAAGGTAATCGAAAGTAGTGTCGAATCCATAGTTTTCTGGGTCGCTGAGATGAATAGTAACACTCCGAATTTCTTAAAGTCAAACCTCAATCCCCTTTGCGGATGGTGGGGAGGGGGTGAGATATATAAATAATAGAATATAGTGTCGAATCCATAGTTTTCTGGGTCGGTGAGATGAATGGCAACACTCCGGGTTTTATAAAGTCAAAGTTCAGCCTTCTTTGAGCTGGGAGCGAGGGACGGAGAGCGCGGATCTATGGTCATTTTTAAAATTCCGAGTCAAAATAACATGTTTCTAGGTATTGGATTATCTCAAATATGTTATTTTCATTGCAAATAATTGCAAGTAATTTATGTAAGATTTACTTTATATATACTCGTATTTGTGAAATCTGAAGTATAAGCGGACAAATAGAACATTTTTACGAAGTAGTAAGGGCAATATTTTCTTATTATGGTTAAATATACCAAATATAATGGCCAAGGTTGACACACACTATGACGTATCTAAATGTGAATGAACCCCAAATGAATTCCTTGAATACGCCGATTTAATTCATCAAGCGAAGCCATTCTACACAGCTGTAGCTTGAGTCTCGCCTCTCCCTGTCAGCGAGAGTGAACTACAGTAACGCATCAAGACGGCAGTGTACACGACGCTCCAGGAGCAACCTAAAGCCAAATCAACACGGTGAGTAACAAACGTGTATTGGTACTATACAATCACCTGTAACCTGATCATGGCAAAATTATAGATCGGTGGTTCAGGACAACACTATCGTAAGCTACATTTTTTCAGATTTTTCATTGGAGCAAATTGTAAACATAATAAAGAAATATATAAACTCGTGTCCTCATCCTGAGGTGGTACAGCACTTTCCAGGCCCAGCCCGAACGGAGGTGAGCTGCATGTACAACTTTAACTACGTACCAGTCCTCCTGCCATTTTCAATTTCTGTCATTTTCGGGAATCAACCCCGGGTCCCCGACAACGGCAGCTTATAGTATACTGCCAAGCGTTACGCTACGGAGGTGGATATTAAAGCATATTAAAGAAATGCATGTATGTCAGAAATGACATTGGATATGTATGGCTGTCAGCGTTCTAGATAATACAAACAAGTACAGGGTAACCCAAAAGTTCGCTAACATTTCCTGAGGCAATAATTCACGGAATATTGGATGTAAATAGGTAATAATTGAAACACATGATTGGAGTGGCATGGGATTTGACTGTCACTAAAATTAAGAACACAAAATGATCAATAAGTGGCGCTGGACAGCAACAGGTCAGGTACAAATGGCCACACGTGTTTGACATGACCCAGGGTTTTATTGACACCGACAACGAGTGCACAAGCTGGCCAACAGATGGCGCTGGACAGCAACACGTCAGGTACAAATGGCCACACGTGTTTGGCATGACCCAGGGTTTTATTGACACCGGCAACGAGTGCACAAGCTGGCCAACAGATGGCGCTGGACAGCAACACGTCAGGTACAAATGGCCACACGTGTTTGGCATGACCCAGGGTTTTATTGACACCGACAACGAGTGCAAAGGTGGCCAACAGATGGCGCTGGACAGCAACACGTCAGTGATGCCGCATGATACTCGTGTACGGTACAAAAGGAACTGCCGTCAGAGAGTACGTCAGATGCGTCTGCAGTCCCGGCATGTTGAAGTTACCACAAAAGGCACTCTTAGTGAAGCTTAATTCATTTTGTTATGGTGCCATGTGTGTCAATTACTACCTCCAATAATTCGTAAAGTATTGCCTCGTCAAATTAATGTGAACAGACTTTTGAGTCATCTTGTACCCAAGCTGATTTCCAGCATACAGGGAAATGTCTAATTTGCTTTAATGTGAAAGTTACGGTAGTATTGCTCTGAACCGTTGAGATTTGACCCCACATTGTACACTATAGATGTGTAAAACTGGTTCTGGTTGTCAGCTAACTTGTTAAGCTGGCGATAACTGTACATCTTACTTTAAGAGAATCTGAAGATATTCAAGGTGGACCACTTTATTGACTCCCCCTGTATCGAAAAGACCTTGCTACTATCAAGTTCCCATGGCTGGCGCACGTGAGATAAGGAGGGCGCTGTGACAAGTACAACTTCCATTACTTAAATTAAATCGATCCGATTTATGCTGCAGAGTACATTTCCTCGTATAATATTATCAGAGATGAAAGGTAGGTCTTAGAACTAGAGAAAGGAAGATAAGAGAAATGAATATCCAACGATGCTGTTGGAGCTACACAGTGTGCGGTAGCGATTACTGGTCGGAGGTAATCAGCTTATGTTAGATGAAGGTCTTGATAGGGAACAGTGTATTCTGATCCTACCCTCTCGTCAGCAATACCGAAATACAGTATTCGAGTTCAGAAGTAATGCATATCCCTTAGGGGCGCTTAATTCTGCGAATGTGGAGTAGCGTCCACGATGCTCGTAGCTGAGTCCGAGACTGGTCCCACTTTCAAACAATAGGTTAATATTTTTGGCCATATTGTCCCTTCCCGCTGCAGGTGCGGACATAGAATATTATCTCTAGTAAGGGGTGACTTAACAGGGAACTAGTGAGCATGAGTTAGCTACCACAGGGCCCGTAGCTGAGACTGACATTGCTTCAACTTATTCATGCCGGGCTCCCCATTTTCATCTCAATCCCTTCTAATTGCCTCCTTAACTCCCATTCTATTCTGAACCCGACGGTATTTTGCGAGAACTTCGGGGTCTTTTCTTTATATACCGTTGGAGACCTTTCCATTTATATTGCTTAAAATCTCCTTCAACAACGTTCTCTTCTTTTTAGAAGCAATCCGCATGCGGCAATCACCCTGTAATGGAATATTTCTTGACTTATCCTTGTATACATATCTATCCAATAAATCTGCTTAGATCGATTATGTTAGAAAAATACCAGACTATATTTAGTGAAATCTGTGCTATCATTGATAATTATTGTACCGGGATGTACACCTCAACCCCGCATATTTAAAAGAAGCACCTTAAGAGACACTATATATCGAACAAAACTTAAAACAGCTAATGCATAAAGTTGGGACATTGATCAGAAGTTGTCACTTCTAAGTAACAGAGTAATATGTTATGTTGAAGTTTCCTAAACTGACTGGATTTCTTTGTTTTGTTTTGTTTTGTTTTGTTTTGTTTTGTTTTGTTTTGTTTTGTTTTGTTTTGTTTTGTTTTGTTTTGTTTTGTTTTGTTTTGTTTTGTTTTGTTTTGTTTTGTTTTGTTTTGTTTTGTTTTGTTTTGTTTTGTTTTGTTTTGTTTTGTTTTGTTTTGTTTTGTTTTGTTTTGTTTTGTTTTGTTTTGTTTTGTTTTGTTTTGTTTTGTTTTGTTTTGTTTTGTTTTGTTTTGTTTTGTTTTGTTTTGTTTTGTTTTGTTTTGTTTTGTTTTGTTTTGTTTTGTTTTGTTTTGTTTTGTTTTGTTTTGTTTTGTTTTGTTTTGTTTTGTTTTGTTTTGTTTTGTTTTGTTTTGTTTTGTTTTGTTTTGTTTTGTTTTGTTTTGTTTTGTTTTGTTTTGTTTTGTTTTGTTTTGTTTTGTTTTGTTTTGTTTTGTTTTGTTTTGTTTTGTTTTGTTTTGTTTTGTTTTGTTTTGTTTTGTTTTGTTTTGTTTTGTTTTGTTTTGTTTTGTTTTGTTTTGTTTTGTTTTGTTTTGTTGTTCATCAAAAAGTTTGACCTTTTCTCCATCGATGTCTCTACTAAAAACTGATGTCATGCACTCTGGTGCAAGGTGGAAAAATCAGTGATTTAAAGAAGATTTGTGTTCATAGGTTTTCTCAACTGAATTGACTTTCATTTATTTTGATACTTCAAGGTTTGCAACACTCCATTCTCCTCCCGCCAGCTTTCAGTCTGGCCAATAACAAACTTTCTGTATTTATTTTTCAGCCAATCATAGGCTTCTTGTAGTTCTTGTCTAGGCAATAAAATCAGAGGGTGGGTCCAGATTTTGTCCAGAGGCTTCTCAAACCCTCCTCTCCGTTATAAAAGCTGCGGCTTTTTCAAGTTATCCTGTCTTATTGATCGTCGAATTTCTGAGTTTGTGTGTTAAGACAGGAGACGGCGTGCTTCATTCTTCGGCAGGCAGAACATCAGCCCAGGTAATGGCCACCAGTTTTCTATCTCTGTAGCGATCTTCGAAAACTTACCCGAAGGGAAGGTTCTAATTTTTAACTATTTAACCATCTGTTTTCTAGAAATGTAAAGTGTTTCTTCTCATGAAAAATTTCATAAAGACTTAAACTGTAATTCGGGGACAGAGATTGTGTTACCTTCTTGAATTCCCCTTCACTTTATCTTGAGATGACTACGATTTTATAACTGTTTTTCTTCCTGTGAATTACTAATTAACCTTTCTTTCTAGTCACATCAGTAGTGTGGGATTAGCCTCTGCATCATCGGGCAACAAAACCCAAGTAGGGTTTTAAACTTGGTTTTCAAGGAGCGCAAGTGTACGCCTCCATAAATTTTCTGTGTGGGCCATTAATTTTGTTACGGGATTACCCGCGGAATGCAGAGGTGAAAGAAGGTGCGGGCTGGAATGGGTCTAGCTACAAAGCTGAGATATAACTTAAAATTTCAATAAAGGTTATATTTTCACAAATAGAAAACTTAACAAATTTCACATAGAATTTCAACAAATAACAACAACTCAACCACTATATACTAATCAGGTACAAGGTATAATTTTACAAACGAAAGCCCGAGTTTCGGGGTCTTTTCAAGTTCTGGGCTTCGAGCCCCAATTACACAATCCTTGAGCTACTAGCCCAACTTTACCAAGGTACACTCATTTGTTCAAAGGGAAGAAAACCCGTTTCATTCAAGGAGCACTTGCTCCACACTTTTAACCTCAAGCCTCCCAGAGGCTCTTTTCTAACACAAGAAAGAGCTGACCCGCTCTCAATTTTTCAAGCCTATTAAAGGCAATACCAGACTATTACACTAAATTGCCATCAAGGCACTGCTTACATCAAATGAAACGGGGGTATCTCGTACCCAACCTACTGGGCCTCAGTGAAAAAGAACAGATTAATTTAATGGCCCAAAATACCATGATGAATGGAGGCGTTGCTTGCACTCCTACATGAAATCTTTTAAAACCTAATGGGCACTAGGCCGAAGAAACAGGGGGCTAATCCCAAACTATGGAGGTGACTCGTATGAGAAAACTTTAAGACATTACAGAAGGGAAGAAAAAGTTGTAAAACGTAGTCACACCAAAACAAAAATGAAGGGGAGCTCAAGAGGGTAAAGCACTCTCTATCTCCATTTTGCAGTTAAAGATATGTGAAGTTTTACAAAAGCGACAGCAAATTACATGTTTCAAGATAGGTTACGTAGTAAAGGTGTCGGATCTTCCCCGCAGTTTATACTGCTGAGCTAGCGAAAAATAAAGATGTTAAGTGGCCATTACCTTGTAGAAGAGCTGCTGCCGGGTGAAAAAGTTGCTTCCCGCCTCCTGCTACACTTCCATACACTAGGCTAGATGTTGTTCGAGTGGCCAGGAGCCGTGAAAATCAGCAGTTTTTATACACTCACTGAGGATTCGAGACCTTTCATGAATCATTAAGACACACCCACTCAACTTTATTGGCTGGCTAAAAGTTACACATCAAAATTGAAGAAGGAGGACACGATTGGTCAAAAATTAATTACAGAAATTCTGGATTGGCTAAGCTCAAGACTGGCGGAAAGAGAAGATTTATATTGCCAACCCGCAAATGAAAGAACGAACTTTAGTTATAGGAAAACTTATGAGTACAAAATATCTTCAAGAAAAGTTCTTTCACTTCGCTTCCAGGGCGCATGATCATAGTTTTTTAGTAGAGGCATCTATAAGAGTATGTCCACACTTCTTGATTAATGGAAAACAAAACAAGTTGAACTCCACACAGTATTGGCAACTAGGTAATCACAAAATTTATGGTAGTGCCATCTCCTGAGAAAACTTATAAGTTGATACAGTTGTTGAAGTTCAGAGTTTCTCCTCTAGAGTAGTACTTAACGGCGGAAAATTCAAATGTGCGGCGTATAGGTGTACCAGCCGGTACAGACCTCCCCCCCAAAAAATGTCTTTCCATGGGGTGACACAGAAGAAGTCTTTTAACAAAATGTATTCATTAAAAGAAGAAAATGTCTGCTTCCTTGCAAATAGATGGTGGAGGAATATGGAGGAGACATTAAGAATTTCCAAAGTTTGTAGAAGAATTTTGAAAAACCATTTAAAGCATCAAAACATTTTTTGAGTCTCCTTTGTTTTGAAGTAGATAGTTAGGAGTTGGTTGAACTCCGGCTTGAGAATATTTTGTTGCCGCAGAATGCCAACCACACGATGAAAATTTTGACGGCAAGACCAGCCGCCGATGCCGCTGTCCAGTCGAGGTCCTCCGGACCCCTCAAGTACCCTGAGATACCTCTCTCCCGCACTATGAGAGGGGTAGTCGTGGTGAAGGATGCCGCAGATGCGACGTTTGTTTATAGTCCCCAGATAAGCTTGCGGTTGGTGCGCCGCACTTCAGCCTGTGCCGGGAGATACCCTCCGGCGCGCTGTACACAGAAGGACATCACGGGAGTGGAGTGGGCCCTTACCCCACCACGGTGGCGGTATGGCTACGAACGGCTGACGGGCAATGAAACAGTAAGATCTTGGCGGCAGAATTGTTGTTGACATCTGATTAAAGGGTACGATTTTTGCTGGAGGGGCAGAGGGGCCAGCGGCGTGGAAAATTTTCCTTTTGCCACTGATTAGGTTTTAGCAGGAGACGGGAGATTGGTAATGGCCGCGAGGAAAGGACAGCAGAATAATCGGAGGGGAAGATCGTACAATTAACACATAGACACAAGGAATGTAATCCCAGCGCAGAAGGGCTTAAAATAAAACAAAAATAATAAGCTTCAGAGTTCTTACAAAATGTTAAAGACTAAGTTAGCAAGGATATTACACAGGTTTCACCTGAGACAGGTGAACCCTAAAGAGCGTCTCGTTGGCTGGATTGCTCACTAATAATGTTACTGGAATTAAGAAATCCAAAACGGTGCACGGCCCAGGAAATCTGGGGGCAAGGTTGCCCGCGGGAACAAAGTTTTTGACCATAACTTGATCTCCTACATTTAATTTGGTTGGCCTTCGTCCACGATCATATTTTTCCCTAACCTTTTCATGAAAATTTTTAAAATTGGCCTTAGCCTTCTTCTATAGATCTCTAATATTATCTGGATCTATTGACTCAGGTAAAATATCACAAAGAGACCATAGGTTAGAGAGCGGCGTGTTGGGTACGAACTTAAACTTCAGTGAAGCTGGAGTGAACTTATGAGATTCATGAACCGCCGAATTCAAAGCAAAGGCTAACCAATGCAGGGACGAATCCCGCCTGGAATGATCTTCATGATGATAGGCGATAAGAGCCGATCTCAGATTACGATTGACCCGCTCCGCTGAGGATAGTACGCAGATGTTGTTACATGTGAGATGGATAGATCAAAACAGAATTTACGGAAGAGATTGGAGGTAAAGGTTTTAGCATTATTAGAAACAATATATTGACACGGACCAAAAGAAGCAAATATGGAATTTAAACAATAAATGGTGGACTGAGCGGTAGCCAGCTTATTGGGAAATAACCAGGAAAATCTTGTGAAACCATCTACACACACAAGGATGAATTTGTTGGCATTCCCCTTTGATTGGGGGAAGGGTCGTACGTAGTCGATATAGAGGCGTTCCATGGGGCGCGACACTTGATGAGAAGATAGAAGACCTAGCTTAGTGGACATGGTTGGTTTACTAAGCCAACAAGATTTACAAGCCTTTACCAGTTCACGAATTTCGCCGTCCATACCTTTCCAAATGAATATTTCTCGGATCTTTTCTCGAGTTTTGAAGATGCCTAAATGTACCCCTAGTGGGGCCTCATGGTAATACTTAAAGATCATAGGTACAAGAACAACTGGAACCACAACTTTCATCTTCTGATCATGCCTTCAAGGGCAACATTAAGCGCCATTCCTCAATACATAAGGGACGACCTGTTCCCCAGAAGTAAGGGGTTTCCTTCATAGGAGCCGCACTGGATCTTCACGTTGATATTTTTCAATATCCCTAAACAACATGGGAGCATCAGTTAGAATGGCATTTACACCAAGTGATATGGACTCGGGAAGTGAAGAATAGTCTCCCTGTTCAGAGTTCTCTACGTCATTAGAAAACAAACGGCTTAGTCCGTCTGCCATAACATTTTCAGACCATCTTATATGCCTAACATCAAATTGGAAGGCAGAAATCCTGATGGCCCAGCGGGCTATGCGACCAGTACGACGCGGCTTCCTCCCGGGTAAAATATTCCGGAGGTAAACTAGTCCCCCATTCGGATCTCCGGGTGGGGACTACACGAGAGGGGGCGATCATCAGGAAGATGGATACTGACATTCTGCGAGTCGGAGCGTGGAATGTTAGAAGTTTGAATCGTTGTGGTAGGTTAGAGAATCTGAAAAGGGAGATGGATAGGCTAAAGTTAGATGTAGTTGGTATAAGTGAAGTACGTTGGCAGGAAGAACAGGATTTTTGGTCAGGCGACTACCGAAATATCAACACGAAATCAAACAGGGGTAATGCGGGAGTTGGTTTAATAATGAATAAGAAAATAGGGCAGCGGATAAGCTACTACGACCAGCATAGTGAAAGAATTATTGTCGTCAAGATAGACACCAAACCAATGCCCACCACAATAGTGCACGTCTATATGCCTACTAGTTCAGCGGATGATGAAGAAATTGAAAGAATATATGAGGAGATAGAGGATTTAATACAATATGTCAAAGGTGACGAGAATCTAATTGTGATGGGAGACTGGAACGCAGTGGTAGGCCAAGGAAGAGAAGGTAGCACAGTAGGAGAATTTGGATTGGGACAAAGGAACGAAAGAGGAAGTCGGCTGGTTGAATTCTGCACTGACCATAATTTAGTCCTCGCCAATACGTGGTTCAAACACCACAAACGACGGCTGTATACGTGGACGAGACCTGGAGACACTGGAAGGTATCAAATAGACTTCATTATGATTAGGCAGAGATTCAGAAACCAGGTGTTGGATTGCAAAACTTTCCCAGGAGCAGACGTGGACTCTGACCACAACTTGTTGGTCATGAAATGCCATCTGAAGTTGAAGAAATTGAAGAAAGGAAAGAATGCAAAAAGATGGGATCTAGACAAGTTGAAAGAAAAGAGTGTGATGGATTGTTTCAAGGAACATGTTGCACAAGGACTAAATGAAAAGGCCGAAGGAAACACAGTAGAGGAAGAGTGGAGAGTCGTGAAAAATGAAGTCAGTAGGGCTGCTGAAGAAATGTTAGGAAGGAAGAAAAGATCAACTAAGAATCAGTGGATAACTCAGGAGATACTAGACCTGATTGATGAACGACGAAAATACAAGAATGCTAGAAATGAAGAGGGCAGAAAAGAATACAGGCGATTAAAGAATCAAGTGGATAGAAAGTGCAAGGTAGCTAAGGAAGAATGGCTGAATGAGAAGTGCACGGATGTCGAAGGCTGTATGGCCCTGGGAAAGGTAGATGCTGCATACAGGAAAATCAAGGAAACCTTTGGAGAAAGGAAATCTAGGTGCATGAATATTAAGAGCTCAGATGGAAAGCCACTTCTAGGGAAAGAAGACAAAGCTGAAAGATGGCAGGAGCATATCCAACAGTTGTATCAAGGTAACGATGTAGATAATTTTGTTCTGGAACATGAAGGGGCTGTTGATGCTGATGAAATGGGAGACCCAATTTTGAGGTCAGAGTTTGACAGAGCTGTGAGTGACCTAAATAGGAACAAGGCACCTGGAATTGATGATATTCCCTCTGAATTACTGACTGCCTTAGGAGAAACCAGCATGGTAAGGTTATTTCATTTAGTGTGTAAGATGTATGAGACAGGAGAAGTCCCATCCGATTTTCGGCAGAATGTTGTTATACCTATTCCCAAGAAAGCCGGTGCTGACAGGTGTGAAAACTACCGCACTATTAGTTTAGTATCTCATGCCTGCAAAATTTTAACACGTATTATTTACAGAAGAATGGAAAAACAAGTTGAAGCTGAGTTGGGGGAAGATCAATTTGGCTTCAGAAGAAATGTAGGAACACGTGAAGCAATCCTGACTTTACGTCTGATATTAGAGGATCGAATCAAGAAGGACAAGCCCACGTACATGGCATTCGTAGATCTAGAAAAGGCATTCGATAATGTTGATTGGACCAGGCTATTTATGATTCTGAAGATGATAGGGATCAGATACCGAGAACGAAGAATTATCTACAACCTGTATAAAAATCAGTCTGCAGTGATAAGAATCGAGGGCTTTGAAAAAGAAGCAGCAATCCAGAAAGGAGTGAGGCAAGGCTGCAGTTTGTCCCCTCTCCTTTTCAATGTTTACATAGAACAGGCAGTAAAGGAAATCAAAGAGACATTTGGAAAGGGAATCACAGTCCAAGGAGAGGAAATCAAAACCTTGAGATTTGCGGATGATATTGTTATTTTATCTGAGACTGCAGAAGATCTCGAGAAGTTACTGAATGGTATGGATGAAGTCTTAGGTAAGGAGTATAAGATGAAAATAAATAAGTCCAAAACAAAAGTAATGGAGTGCAGTCGAACGAAGGCAGGTGATGTAGGAAATATTAGATTAGGAAACGAAGTCTTAAAGGAAGTAGATGAATATTGTTACTTGGGTAGTAAAATAACCAACGATGGCAGAAGTAAGGAGGACATAAAATGCAGACTAGCACAAGCAAGGAAGAGCTTTCTTATGAAAAGAAATTTGCTCACTTCAAACATTGATATCGGAATTAGAAAGATGTTTTTGAAGACTTTTGTGTGGAGCGTGGCATTGTATGGAAGTGAAACATGGACGATAACTAGCTCAGAAAGAAAGAGAATAGAAGCTTTTGAAATGTGGTGTTACAGAAGAATGCTGAAGGTGAGATGGATAGATCGAATCACGAATGAAGAGATACTGAATCGAATTGGTGAGAGGAGATCGATTTGGCTAAATTTGAAGAGAAGAAGAGATAGAATGATAGGACACATCTTAAGACACCCAGGACTTGTTCAGTTGGTTTTTGAAGGAAGTGTAGGTGGCAAGAACGGTAGGGGTAGACCAAGGTATGAATATGACAAACAGATTGGAGCAGATGTAGGATGCAATAGTTACGTAGAAATGAAAAGGTTAGCACAGGATAGGGTGGCATGGAGAGCTGCACCAAACCAGTCTATGGACTGGTGACTCAAACAACAACAACGCGGCCTAGCTAAGACCCATCTTAAGGCTTGTTTATCAGTCTCCAAGTCGAACTTAACATGTTCCAGATAGAGGCGGAACTTTTCTAGCGCAAATAAAACTGCCAAACCTTCTTCATAAATGGAATACTTGGCTTCTTGAGCCGATAAAGTCCTAGATGCATAGGCGATGGTTCGCCTCCCTAGTTCCGTCTCTTGAAGAAGGAATGCAGCCACCGCCGACGACGACGCGTCGGTTTGGACGATGAATTTCTTCGAGAAATCAGGCATAGCAAGGACAGGGGCGTTGCAAAGAGCTAATTTGAGGTCTCCGAAAGCGGCTTGTTGAGAAGGCCCCCACTCAAATTTCACGCCTTTCCTATGAAGTAAGTTCAAGGGCGCCGCTCTGTTAGCGAAGTTAGAAATAAATCTCCTGAATGAATTCACCATACCAATGAATCTGGCATTACCTTTGAGGTCCTTGGGCGGTTTGAAATCACGGATGGCCTGTGTTCTAGAATGATCCACTGCGACACCATCGGGCGGCACAATATGCCCTAGAAATGACATAGAAGGCTTGGCGAAAGCAACCTTGGATAACTTCACCGTTAACCAAGCCTTACGAAGGCGACTCAGGACCTCTTTCAGATGATCTAGATGCTCATCATAGGTCTCAGAAAATACGACGACATCATCAAGATAATGGTATAAGTACTCGAATTTGATGGCGGAGAAGACCCGGTCTAGCAGTCTCGTAAGCACAGCTGCTCCCGTGTGGATCCCGAAAGGCACGCGTTTGTACTCATACAAGTTCCAATCCGTGGCAAAAGCTGTAAGATGTTTGGATTCTTCCGCTAGAGGGATCTGGTTATAGGCCTGATTAACGTCTAAGATGGTGAAGAACGTAGCTTTTCGAAACCAGGAAAAACAAGGGTGAAGGTCGGGAAGGGGCACAGACTGTAACACCACCTTCCGATTTAAAGCCCTGTAGTCAATCACAGGCCTGGAGCCACCTTGAGTTTCCGGAACTAACAAAATAAGCGATGAATATGCCGACATAGAGGGTCGAATTATACCGTCCTTTAACATCTGATCTATGATCTCCTTCAGAGCCCCCATTTTAGATGGAGATAACCTATAAGGTGAAAATCGAAGAGGAATTGAATCCGTAACTTCGATCTTGTATTCGATAAGGTCAGTAACGCCATGAGTATCGGAGAAAACATCTGGAAATGACTGACACAACTTACGAATCCTATCAGCCTGCTCCTCAGGTAGATGTCTAAGGTCTAACAACATCTGATCCTGGGTAGGCGAAACAGAAAACATGACACAGAACTACACTTAAGTAAGGGGATTTTGAAATTACTAGCAAATTTAAAAGTGCACGACTTGCTCTGAATGTCGAGCACAAGACCGGTGTGAGACATGAAGTCCGCTCCTAATATAATGGGGCAAGACAAATGCTTAGACACAAACAATTTTACTTTCCAAGTAAATTTAGCAATCCTAATTTTGGCAAAGATAAAACCTAAAATTTCTAATGGAGTAAGGTTGACCGAAATGCATTGAACCGGAGACGAAAAATAATCAGAAAATTTACAGGCAGACATTAATTTAGAGTACCATTCAGCCTAAATAATTGAACAAACACTGCCTGAGTCTAATAGAGCGGTGACGGGTTCATTATTCAATTCAATTTTGAGAAATGGTACAGGTGCGGGGGAATCCGCCGCAATCCTAAGACATTCTTTGGGACCTTCAAATGATAAATTAGAAGACTGACTTTTCCCTGAGATTTCGACGGATTTAACAGGGGCTGAGCCTGAAGAAGGTGGGCACGCCGACTCAGCCGATGCCGCTAGTCACTTTTGATTATTTGAGTTGTTGGAAGGTGCACCAGAAGTTGAGCAGGAAAGAGTGCTATTAGAATTCGGGCATTTCCTGGCAATATGGGAAAAGGCGCGCATTTAAAGCAGCCTCGGGATGACCCTGCTCCATTCTTTGTCCCGCTAGATTTAACTAAAGGACACTTGTTCCGGAGATGGTCTGCAGATCAACAAGCATAACATTTGCAGGTTGCGATGGTTCGGCGAGGTGGGGGCCGAAAATTACTTAAAGACGGAGGGGGCTTCTTCGCGACACGTAATGTAACACATTCGGCTGAGACAGTCATAGCCTCTAACTCGGCAAAATTTTGCGGACGCGACGCGAAACACAAATATGTCCTGTAGGATGGTGAAATTCCTTCCACAATGGCGTGTGCAATTTGATCTTCGGGGAAATGTAGAGCAAATAAGCTAGTGTAGAATTTAATATCTTGGATGAAGTCAGCAAGATTTTCATCCAGTCGCTCTACTCTATAATAATACTTTAGAATTAGAGATGACCTAGCTCGAGCTGGAATGAAATTAGCTAACAAATGGGCATGAAAATCTTCTATAGAGGGTTGATCAACTATGGCTCTTACTATTTTGTCTGAAAGGACACCGATGTTATAGGGATAAATAATCTGAAGGATTTGACACGGGGAAAGCGAAAACACAAGAGCGTGATCCTGAAACTCGACCAAAAATCTTAGAAATGAAATTACATCACTAGTAGAATTAACTGAAAACTTAGAAATACCTCTAAGCAACATAGCCAAAGGGTGAGGTAAGTTACTGAATCCAGGTGACATAGTAGGTAACGGCGAAGGGGGTGGAGAATCTCTTTCAGAGGGTGCATTATTCAACACAAATGGAGGGATGGATGTACGACGACCTGACTCGGTTTCTAATGGGGCAGATCTTAGTTGGACTCCTACGGATTTTCTACTTTCTTCCCCCTTGGAAGACTCTTCCTCGCTAGCGATGTTTACCACAGAGGTCTGGTGGGTTTTGGGAGCCGCTGCCCCAGTTAACAATTGATTAACTTTGTTGGGCATTTTAGAAAGGTGTTCAACAAGAGCACTGGCCTCCTTCCCCTGAATGTCACTCAACTTAAGAGACAATAGATCACTAACTCTATTGGAAAAATGGTACCATCTAGCCTGTATTATTTGAGTTGATTTGGGGATGGAGTACCAAATTCAAAGAAACTAACTACGGATGCTAGCTCAGCAGTATTGTCAGTGATAGTGGAGAGAGCCTCATCAATATCTTTCTCTCCCAATGTTGGGATACAAATTGGTAACTCTAATGACTCCTTCAGTTTGTTTGTGTCTACCCCAACCGTGCCTCTAGATTGAACATTTCTAATGGTTAATACATAAATCAACTCTTCCTTGCGCAAATAGCCGGGATGGAGGACTTCGCGAGGGCCGGACATGATGACAAAAAGCTGAGAAATTTTGAAATTTGGAAAATAAAATTCAAGCAACTGAGAAAATTGTTATAGTTCAAATTAAAGATTATGTTTAGCCGTCAAAAGGGGCTAAATTGAGACCCATTCAACCACGCTCTGCTACCACTTGTTACGGGATTACCCGTGGAATGCAGAGGTGAAAGAATGTGCGGGCTGGTATGGGTCTAGCCACAAAGCTGAGATATTAATTAAAATTTCAATAAAAGTTATATTTTCGCAAATAGAAAACTTAACAAATTTCACATAGAATTTCAACAAATAACAACAACTCAACCACTATATACTAATCAGGTACAAGGTATAATTTTACAAACGAAAGCCCGAGTTTCGGGGTCTTTACAAGTTCTGATCTTCGAGCCCCAATTACACAATCCCTGAGCTACTAGCCCAACCTTACCAAGGTACACCCATTTGTTCAAAGGGCAGAAAACCCCTTCGTTCAAGGAGCACTTGCTCCCAACTTTTAACCTCAAGCCTCCCAGAGGCACTTTTCAAACACAAGAAAGAGCTGAACCGCTCTCAATTTTTCAAGCCTATTAAAGGCAATACCAGACTATTACACTAAATTGCCATAAAGGCACCGCTTACATCAAATGAAACGGCCGTATCTCGTACCCAACCTACTGGGCCTCAGTGAAAAAGAACAGATTAAGTAAATGACCCAAAATACCAAGATGAATGGAAGCGTTGCTTGCACTCCTACATGAAATCTTTTAAAACCTAAGGGGCACTAGGCCGAAGAAACAGGAGCTAATCCCAAACTGTGGAGGTGACTCGTATGAGAAAAGTTTAAGGCATTACAGAAGGGAAGAAAAAGTTGCAAAACGTAGTCACCCCAAAACAAAAATGAAGGGGAGCTCAAGAAGGTAAAGCACTCTCTATCCCCGTTTTACAGTTAAAGTAATAAGAAACTTTTACATAAGCCGGCACTAAGTTACATTTGTAGGTTACACTGAAAAGTCCCTCTAAAGGCTAGATGATTGACTGATACGGCCTTGTAATAATACTCAACATGGCTTAGCTGTGTTGATACTGCTACACGGCTGAAAGCAACGGGAAACTACAGCCGTAACTAACTCCCGAGGACATGCAGCTCTCTCTGTATGAATGATGTATTGATGATGGCTTCCTCTCGGGTAAAATATTCCGGAGGTAAACTAGTCCCCCATTCGGATCTCTGGGTGGGGACTACACGAGAGGGGGTGATCATCAGGAAGATGGATACTGACATTCTGCGAGTCGGAGCGTGGAATTTTACGACCAGCATAGTGATAGAATTATTGTCGTCAAGATAGACACCAAACCAATGCCCACCACAATAGTGCAGGTCTATATGCCTACTAGTTCAGCGGTTGATGAAGAAATCGAAAGAATATATGAGGAGATAGAAGATTTAATACAATATGTAAAAGGTGATGAGAATATAATTGTGATGGGAGACTGGAATGCAGTGGGAGGCCAAGGAAGAAAAGGTAGCACAGTAGGAGAATTTGGATTGGGACAAAGGAACGAAAGAGGAAGTCGGCTGGTTGAATTCTGCACTGATCATAATTTAGTCCTTGCCAATACTTGGTTCAAACACCACAAACGACGGCTGTATACGTGGACGAGACCTGGAGACACTGGAAGGTATCAAATAGACATCATTATGATTAGGCAGAGATTCAGAAACCAGGTGTTGGATTGTAAAACTTTCCCAGGAGCAGACGTAGACTCTGACCACAAATTGTTGGTCATGAAATGCCATCTGAATTTGAAGAAATTGAAGAAGGGAAAGAATGCAAAAAGATGGGATCTAGACAAGTTGAAAGAAAAGAGTGTGAGGGATTGTTTCAAGTTACATGTTGCACAAGGGCTAAATGAAAAGGCTGAAGGAAACACTATCGACGAAGAGTGGAGAGTCATGAAAAATACAGTCAGTAAGGCTGCTGAAGGAATGTTAGGAAGGAAGAAAAGATCAAATAAGAATCAGTGGATAACTCAGGTGATACTATACCTGATTGATGAACGACGAAAATACAAGAATGCTAGAAATGAAGAGGGCAGAAAGGAATACAGGCTATTAAAGAATCAAGTGGATAGAAAGTGCAAGGTAGCTAAGGAAGAATGGATGAAGGAGAAGTGCAAGGATGTCGAAGGCTGTATGGTCCTGGGAAAGGTAGATGCTGCATACAGGAAAATCAAGGAAACCTTTGGAGAAAGGAAGTCTAGGTGTATGAATATTAAGAGCTCAGATGGAAAGCCACTTCTAGGGAAAGAAGACAAAGCAGAAAGATGGCAGGAGCATATCCATCAGTTGTATGGAGGTAAAGATGTACATAATTTGGTTCTGGAACATGAAGAAGCTGTTGATGCTGATGAAATGGGAGACCCAATTTTGAGGTCAGAGTTTGACAGAGCTGTGAGAGACCTCAATAAGAACAAGGCACCTGGAATTGATGACATTCCCTCTGAATTACTGACTGCCTTAGGAGAAACCAGCATGGCAAGGTTATTTCATTTAGTGTGCAAGATGTATGAGACAGGAGAAGTCCCATCCGATTTTCGGAAGAATGTTGTTACACCTATTCCCAAGAAAGCCGGTGCTGACAGGTGTGAAAACTACCGCACCATTAGTTTAGTATCTCATGCCTGCAAAATTTTAACACGTATTATTTACAGAAGAATGGAAAAACAAGTTGAAGCTGAGTTGGGGGAAGATCAATTTGGCTTCAGAAGAAATGTAGGAACACGCGGAGCAATTATGATTTTACGTCTGATCTTAGAGGATTGAATCAAGAAGGGCAAGTCCACGTACATGGCATTCGTAGATCTAGAAATGTATTCGATAATGTTGATTGGACCAAGCTTTTTATGATTCTGAAGATGATAGGGATCAGATACCGAGAACGAAGAATTATCTACAATCTGTATAAAAATCAGTCTGCAGTGATTAGAATCGAGGGCTTTGAAAAAGAAGCAGCTATCCAGAAAGGAATGAGGCAAGGTTGCAGTTTGTCCCCTCTCCTTTTCAATGTTTACATAGAACAGGCACTAAAGAAAATCAAAGAGAAATTTGGAAAGGGAATCACAGTGCAAGGAGAGGAAATCAAAACCTTCAGATTTGCCGATGATATTGTTATTTTATCTGAGACTGCAGAAGAACTCGAGAAGTTGCTGAATGGTATGGATGAAGTCTTGGGTAAGGAGTACAAGATGAAAATAAATAAGTCCAAAACAAAAGTAATGGAGTGCAGTCGAACGAAGGCAACTGATGCAGGAAATATTAGATTAGGAAATGAAATCTTAAAGGAAGTAGATGTATATTGTTACTTGGGTCGTTAAATAACTAACGATGGCAGAAGTAAGGAGGACATAAAATGCAGACTAGCACAAGCAAGGAAGAGCTTTCTTAAGAAAAGAAATTTGCTCACTTCAGATATTGATATCGGAATTAGAAAGATGTTTTTTGAAGACTTTCGTGTGGTGCGTGGCATTGTATGGAAGTGAAACATGGACGATAACTCGCTCAGAAAGAAAGAGAATAGAAGCTTTTGAAATGTGGTGTTACAGAAGAATACTGAAGCTGAGATGGGTAGATCGAATCACGAATGAAGAGATACTGAATCGAATTTGTGAGAGGAGATCGATTTGGCTAAATTTCACGAGAAGAAGAGATAGAATGATAGGACATATCTTAAGACACCCAGGACTTTTTCAGTTGGTTTTTGAAGAAAGTGTAGGTGGTAAGAACGGTAGGGGTAGACCAAGGTATGAATATGACAAGCAGATTAGAACAGATGTAGGATGCAATAGTTACGTAGAAATGAAAAGGTTAGCACAGGATAGGGTGGCATGGAGAGCTGCATCAAACCAGTCTATGGGCTGATGACTCAAACAACAACACATCGACTTCTTGGCTATATTCGCGTACGGAAGGCGTGATTTTAGCCCGTGCCTCCAAAGCTGCATGTTATCTCGGTAAACTGGAAATATTGAGTTTTGCATAATCTTATCGAAGGTCATTTAAGCGGCATAAGCTCAGTGGGACAATGTGCAACAAAGGTGGAAGCCTGTAAGTTGGAGTAAGCTTGGATGACATGCATGGTGGTGATGAGCTGTACATCTACTTTCTTGATGTGACAGTTGTTAATTGGTACAGGAGATCAGTACTTGGCTGCTCTGTATACAGATTTAAGGGTGGAACGTACACTGTATCTCCTGAGGTTTCTATGAATTACCGCACACTTTAGGGAGAATATTTGTGCGTGCTCTCAGCTTCGATCAGAGACATTAGAGATTTTTTTTATAGGAGCATGTGATAAAATGTCTCCCCTAGATACTTAGGATAAGGATTATATTTAAGTAGTGTGTAGTCAACATACATTTTTGAGCTATGACTCTCCCAGCTTATTTCTGAGATTGAAAACAAGCAGATCCGGTCTTATTCACATTAGGTTCTGTTGATTTATTGTCACACAATTGACACAGTTCCACCCTAAGAGTGTTGTGGAAAACGCAAAGAAACATATAATAGAAGGCAACTGGAACGTACGCATTATCGGGTATAGTACTACCTTTAAGGAATTACATCTTCCTCGTCTAGATTGCTTATGGCATTCGACACCATTCAACTACTGCAATGCAGGTGGACGAAACACAAAATTACCGGGCGAGTTGGCCGTGCGGTTAAGGGCAGGCGGCTGTGAGCTTGCATCCGGGAGATAGTAGGTTCGAATCCCACTGTCGGCATCCCTGAATATGGTTTTCTGTGGTTTCCCATTTTCACATAAGGCAAATGCTTGGGCTCTACCTTAATTAATGCCACGGCCACTTCTTTCCAACTCCTAGGCCTTTACTATCCCATCGCCGCCATAAAACCTATCTGTGTCGGTGCGACGCAAAGCCACTAAAAAAGTGGAAACAGCACTTTTTGAACACACACTCCTCAGTTACTTTCATTCATCAATTTTATATTAATACTCCGTATTACTGTTATTTATGTCTATTACTACATTAAAAATTATTATTTTATCTCAGAGTTACTCTATACCCGTCCGACGCTTTGACCGATTAGTCAGCGTTGAATGCTTTGGTTCAGAGAGTTCGGGGTTCAGTTCTCGGCGGGGTTGGGGATTTTAACCTTGCCTGTGTAAATCTTCTGGATTGGGAATTCGGTGTTTGTGTTTTTCCAGACACTATCCTCTTCATATTCAGACAACCACCACGAAAACATGCAGTTGCGATTGCGTCCCTCCATATAGGGTTGGCGTCCAAAAGAGCATCCCACCGTAAAACAGGGCCAAAAACACATGTGCAACACCATTCGCACCAGGGACCGCACGAATGTGGGAAAAGCGGTAGAGGAAAAAGAAAAGTTTTAATACCCATTTTATATGTTACAGGAATATTTCAGTTCTTCATGTTGAACAGGACAAACATTCAGCCTACCCTTCATTATTTACGTTAGTTCTTTTTTCATATTTCATTATATTCCTTTGCCGCATATTGCATACTTTACAAAATAATTTCGTTGCCTTTTCCCGATGCCTTCCACTTCTTGCTCAATCTTCCTTTTTTCAATGTATTTTAACGTTGGATTTACGGTCATGATATTTGCTCTTACGTGCACCTGTTTATCCCATTGGACAAGTATAACACTTCCATACTTTTAATGGGGTAGGCTATTTCGATAGCCAGGCCCATTACATTTATTCTCGATCTACACATTTGGTATCTTCCTTGTGTATCCTGTATGCGAAGTACATCGGACTTAGTTTCCCTGTACAAATTGTAGCAGTCTCCCTTTTGGTTGTGATATACCTTCTACTAGGGGAACCGTGTGAGAAATTTTGAATGTCAATGAAGTATGTGGTGGAATAACCCCCTGGTGAACTACCGGTGAACTAAGGAATACACAAATCAGTACATTAGACAGTCTTACTTACCACTTAATGCAATCTTTGATTTTTTTACATTTATGGTATCCACTTGAACGGAAGAAATGCAAGTGCATAATTATACTGACGATTGTTCAGGAAGTAATTTTAGGTTTTACTATCATTCCTTTTTTAAGTGATAATTACAGCATATTATAATGACATAAAACAGACTTCCCATTGTCCAAAATGTGAAGTGGACAGCAATGATGGCGGGTATTTTCCTACAGCGACAGTATTTGCAAATCGCACACTTCGTACAATTTTTTAAAGTCATTTTTAAAGACATCATCCATATTTTTGAAATGAGAGTGAAATTCGTCACTGATAACGTCTATTCTCTTTCTTTTGAATGCTCATGGTGGGTTAATTGTGACCGCCGCATGAGGGATCTCTACCATTGAAATAATATATATGATATTCGCTGAAATTGCGGTTAACTGAAAAGCGGATGGACGTCGGCAGCTGAGCAGTTACCACTGGACATAATGAAAGCTGGCTGTTGTGGAAGTACCTGAACAGGCTACGGTCAGGATAGAGAAGATCCAAGGATAACTTTAAGAAATGGGGCTTCAGCCACAAGAGATAAGGGTGTGAATGTGGACAAGAACAAACCACGAGCCACATGTTGCAGAGCCCTCTGTGCCAACAACTTGTTCAGAGGATGATCTCCTTCAAGCCACTCCAAGTGCACTGGACATAGCGAAATGCTTGACATGTGTAATATGATCTCACTTGTTAAAAAATCACGGGAATAGAACCGGCTTTTGGGTGGTTAGTCCGTGTGCGTTTGCTGAGTTTCGCCCAGACGTGCCATTTGGACTCAACAGTTGGATTGACACGACTCCCTAAGACACAGTCGAGTAGTGGCAGACCAGCTGCGTTGTCCCACTGTGTTAGCAAGTATGGATTTCTAACCTGCTAAAGGAGAAGTGAATTCTCCGTTTACAAACATATGTAGGTCAAAAATGGCTTACAAAGCCGCAGAGTCCTGGAGGGGAGTGCCAATCCAACTAATGAGCCCAAATAGCACTTCTGAGCGGAACTACGCTAACGCACATGACCTAAACTCCAAAAAGCTGGTTCCATTCCGGAGATTTTAAGATCTGCGGCCGTGAAAGCCATATTTGAAAACTCACATATGATCTTTTGTATGTATCAAAATGACTTGCACATCAACTATCAATTTGAATGTTTTTGATTCGATAATAATAATAATACATAAGTGGCGTCAGAGTGTGTTACGGTGTAACACAGCTAAATCCTTCTCCAGAAAACAATTTTGAACTAGTAATCTCGCCCTAGAAATTCTTGTCATTCAATGCGTCTAGTTTGTGTGGTTTCTCCTGTACTACAAGGTAATTTTAGACATACTCATCTCACATGAATTATATTTGTTTGTGTTAAACGGGCCGTTTTCTACGTCTTCTGCAGAGTGCTGCGAACTTGCGCTGACTATCTAAACAGGTCGCCTCTCCTAACGCTCTTCGACCTATCAGAACGCGGCCACCTTGCTTGAGAGCCAGTCCGGCCATGATGTGAGTTGACTTGGTCTGAGGATGCCACTGTATGCACATGCGGTGAAGTGCTCTCCAAGAATGCCATTATCTGGTTGGAATATCAACCCTGGTTAAAAGTCTCGCGTAGTAGGTTTTAAACCTGTTGTTTTCCTCACTATTTAGATTGGCCATTGTCTTTCTAATATTTCATTTGTTTGGTGAACTAAAAGAATAATAACACTAGGAGTATGCTGCGTATAACTTACCCTTCCTAACGATTGGATATATACAAGTAAGTCTACAAGCCAGTCGTATTTGAGTCAGCAAGAAGTGCGGATGTGCTGAGTGGAGTGCAAAGCAATGGATAATACGTTGACACAGTACAGGATGGAGATTGGTAGCTGGAACTGTAACAAGGGGAGCAGAATGGCGACAGGAATGGAGCTGAAGAGGTCCATAAACTCTTTGGATAGCTCTCGGAACATTTCTCTTATTTGCTCCGTCTGACAGGCCTCTCGTATCATCTCTCTTATCGCTTCGAATTCTTTCCATCCAATGGAACCCACTGGACCTGGGCCAGGATTAACTTCCGCTCCTCCTATTATCAACAGCACCATCACCACCGCCGCCACCAGTAGAGTAGCCACCATCCTCCTTTTTTCAAAGCTGAGTATTAAGGAAGACGTAAAGGAGATATTAGAAGAGGAAGGGTGTAATAAAGATGAGTTGGACTTGTTGAAACAGAAAGTAAGAAGTTTGGAGCGGGACCTGAGAGAAACTAAGAGATTAGTAGAGAGGGGTGTGCAAGAAAGTGTGAGAAAGAATATTTTTATATATGGTGTCCAAGAAGAGGAAAAAGAGACAAAAGTGGAACTAGTATACAAAGTGGTGGAAGTGGTCCAGAATAGGATGAAGATCAATTTTAGTGAAGTTGATATAGACGATGTGCATCGTGTGGGGAAAGTTAACGGAAGGAGGCCCATCAGAGTGAAATTATTATCTACGTTGGTGACTGACATTGTGATAAGAAATTCGAGCAATTTAAAAGGAGAGAAAATGTGGATAAGGAGGGAGATGAACAGAGAAGCCATCAAGGAGAACGTGATCTTGAACAGACATTTAAAAGACGCAAAAAAACGAGGTCTTAAAGCGTATATTAGAGGGCAACAATTGGTGGTTGGAGACGGCAGATGGAATCGTATATGGGGGGTGGGCCAGTTAAAAAATCTTGATGAGGAACACCAACAGCAGCAGAAGGAGTCCTGGATGGCAGAGGGAGCAGCAAGGAAGGGCATAAGGAGAAGTGCCAGTGACGTACAGGAGAGTGATATTACGGAATTGAGTGAAGTCCACATCATATCAGGTGCACAAAGTAGAAAACTGCTGAACAGCAGTGCCAGCAACTATATGATCGGGAATGCACAAACCTTGAAGAGTCGTCGCAACGTAGAGGTGGAGGAAGTAAGTAATGTGTCACGAGTGGTGCGGAGTTAAGTGAAAGGTGCGAATGAAGATAACAGGAAGCAGGGTAAAGATTCATCCTCCCCGAGTAAAAGGAATACAGAAAGTAAAGTGGAGAGAAGACAGGTGCTAAATAAGGAAAGATCATTAAGTTTGAAGGATTCATGCGGAAAGAAAAAAGGCGTAGGTACAGAGAAAGGGAAGGAGAACGAGAGAAAGAGGAGAGAGATGGAGAAGACTTGCAAGGAAGAGCGACAAGGATTAAGGGCGGAAATGGAGAAGCACAATAACAGAGAGGAGGAGGGAATAAATAACTAGATGTGACAATAGGGTTGTGGAATATTGAGGGGTTGATGCGGAAGGTAGGGAATAAAGAAATAGAGAAATTAGTAAAGGAGTTTGAAATCATTGCCCTAATAGAGACTTGGTTAGGGAAAGGGGTAGAAATAGAATGGGATGGGTATAGAGTAGTCAACGTCACAAAGAAAAATGGGGAGGATGGGAAGAAACCCTGGAGGGATAACAGTTTTAATAAAAAATGAGATAGTAGGGAGAGTAGAGAGAATACAGAATGAGGTAGAAGGGGTGGTGTGGTTTAGAATTAAAATGGGAAGTGAAGAGAAGTAGGCAATTTGTCTAGCTCTATTGTACAATCATCCTAAGGATTCAGTTTATGCGAATAATTTTTTTAAGAACTGATTGAAGAAATAAACAAAATTAAAGGTTTATATGTAGAAGATGGAATGATATTAGTAGGAAATTGGAATGCAAGAGTGGGTAATAGGGTACCAGGTTATGGAAGGTAGGATACCGAAGTGAGAGGGTACAGAAGAAGCAGTAAAGATAAAGATATAAATAGTTATGGTGTAAAGTTTCTAGAGCTATGTGCTATAGAAAAATTATATATCTTCAACGGATGGATGAAGGGAGACAGTAAGGGAGAACTGACATTCATCACATCGAAGGGAGGGAGTGTGGTAAAAATAGGAGTAAGCACGGAAACAGCTTTAAGGAAAATAATAAGTTTTGAGTTGGTAGATCGTGGGACAACAGATCACATGCCTATTAGGAAAAAACTAAGAGATGATAATGGTGAAGTGAAGAGAGGGGTAGGAAGAAGGGTGAGGTATAAGGAGGGATGGAAGTATATTTGGAATGAAACTACGATTGAGAAATTGAGATTAGAGTTACGTGAGAGGGGAGATAGTATAAGGGTAGAACGTGAAAGGGCGCTGGAAGAAGGAGACATAGATAAAGTTATAAAAATAATAGAACTCCCAGTATGGAAGGTGAGAAAGAAAGTGAAGAGAAGAGAAGAGGGAGACAGAAACCGAGCCACGGGGTGGTTTGATGAAGACTGTAAGAGAGAACGTGAGGTAGTTATGTCAGCTCTAGCAGAGTTTAAGAAAGGAGGGAAACAAGAAAAAAGGGAGGAATATTGTAATTTAAGAAAAGATTACAACAAGTTACTGAACGAGAAAAAGCAATGCTGGAAAGAGGCAGAGGCGTAAAGAGTGAACAGATATTGCAAAGAGAAAAGATGTGAGAAGATTTGGGAAACTATAAATAAGCTAAAGAGAACAAGGCCTACGGGGAAGGGAACAAGCATAGAGGAAAATGAGTGGGTAGGTTATTTTACAGGTCTTTTGGGTGGGAGGAGTGACTGGCATGGGGACATGGGCAAGACTTATATTCTAAGAGAATTACAAGTAGGAGTACAGCAACTAGATGGGGAGATAACAAGACAGGAAGTAATTAGTGTGTTAAGTAAAGTAAAAATGAAAGCAGCGGGTGGGGCGATCGGTATTACTAACAGAGTATGGAAGGAAGTAGGGACAAATGAATCGATGTTGAAGGTGATGGTTACATTTTTAACAAGATATGGGAAACGGCGAGAATCCCTAGCGAATGGAGAAAATGAGTATTATGTCCTATATACAAGAATAAAGGGAGTCGAAGTGATCCAAATAATTACAGAGGAATAACACTCCCTGATTCGCTGTCGAAGGAATTCTAGCCAATAGGACTAGAAATTGGGCAGAGAAGTACGGAAGGATATCGGAGTATCAAAATCGGTTTCGAAAAGAGAGAGGTACGGTGGATAATGTATGGATTTTGGATACCTTAATTACAAAGTATGTCAAGATAGCGGGGATGAGATTACACGTAGCAGCAATAGATTTAGAGAAAGCCTTCGTCGCAGTAAATAGGGAGGCGTTATTTACTAGATTAAGGGGCATGGGGTTATCGGAGGAAATGAGGATGGCAATAGAAGGAATGTATGAGGAAGTAATCGTGATGATTAAATTACAGGGGGGTGAATTAAGTAAGTGTATTGAATCGAAGAGGGGTGTGAGACAAGGCTGTAAGCTGTCACCGATATTATTTTTATTGTTTATAAATAATATATTAGACAGACATTGAGCCGAAGGCTGGCAATGTCCTTGGATAGGTAAACGGGAGATACCGGGACTGCTATTTGCGGACGATTTATTGATCTTGGCATTAACAGCAAGTGGATTGAAAAAAGGGCTAGAAGAGGTTGTGAAATACACTAGAAGATAGGCACTTAGCATAAATGTACAGAAGACGAAGATAATGGTATGTAGGAAAAGGAAAGACAAGAAATAATATAAATTTTGGATAGTAGAACTGGAAGAAATCAGACCAGAAAAAATTGAGTATTTATGAGTAATAATTAATAGCAACGGAACCTGGAAGGATCAGATCAGAAGAGTCAAAATTAAAGGGAGGGGAGCACTTGCAGTAGTGGGGGTATTAGAAAATAAATTCCCGGATATTAAGTACAAAATTAAGAGAATGGTATTCCTATCAATGGTTAAAGGAAAAATGTTATATGGGGTAGAAGTGTGGGGATTGGAGGAGAATAGAAATGAATTAAAGCGGGTGCTGGCAAAATTTGGTAAGATTATGATGGGGGTTCCAGACTGTACTGCTAATGTGGGGACTAGATTAGTATGTAAAGAATCGATAGACATTACCATAGCAAAGAGGGTGATGGAGTATTGGATGAGATTGGAAGAAGGCAAGGGAGGGGACTTATTACAAGAAGTGTATAGGTTCCAGAAAAGTATGGAGAACGAAGAGTACTGGGTGAATAAGTGCAAAAATAAATACGAAATCTAGGGTTAGGAGACCAAGGGTGGGAGAGATGGGGACAAAGGAAAGAATGGGTATGGAGAAGGGTGAAAAAGTGAATGGCTGATATAGAAAGATAGAGTTTAATAATGGAATGTAGCGAAAGAGACTCACTATCAGTATTAAACAAATTGGTGGAAACTACGAACCCAAGAACCGAATTTGAGGATAGGAGGGGTAAAATAGGTTTATACTGGTGGGTCATGGGAGTTCCAAAAATAGGGGATGGATAGGTCGAGAAAATAGGGATAGATGTATTTTATGTGGGGAGGAATGGTCGGACCTGCATATATTTACTCAATGTAGTGCGTTAGAGGAGATGAAAAAGAAAGTGTTGAGTAAGAAAGAGATAGAAAAAGTAGAAAAGGGTTATAAGATAACGTCATGGCTATGCAGAGAATGGGAAAGAGGAACAAATATATCAAAATATTTAAATTTGGTTAGAGCTAGAGTTTTAAAGAAATTAAGGGAATAATAGGTAGAGTGGTACTTCAGAAGAATGGGAGGAAACATGTAGGCGAACCTGGTGGATTATATATAATGTAAAAAATAAGAGGAGATCTGAATATACTGGAAAGAATGTAATATATTAAAAAAATTGTAGATATTGGAAGAAGATTGTATTACGTTGTCGAATGTGTGATGTTTCAGTTAATGTAGTGACAAAAACGAGATGTGGATATCAGTATTAAGAAGAGAGTTGAAATGGTTAGATAGGGACGAGGATGAGTTGAAAAAGTGTTATGAATGTGTAATTAGTTAGTGGTTGTTTAGAATAAGAGACGTAAATAATAACTGTCGACAAGTTCAGTGTTGCTGAAAGGTGTTTAAAATATTAATTCTAGGACATAGGGTTAAAAATAAGTAAGCAGTGTGTTAACTATAAGGTAGATGAACAGGTTTAAGTGAGAAGAGAGATGGAAAGATTTGGAAAAGGGAGAGAGGGGGGATATAAGGTGGAAGGATGGGGTGCGAAAGACCCATCCTAAGGTGAGAAAAACAAGCATGTCAGCACATGGAGATAATGGAGATTGAAAGATGGGAGCGGGCAATGTGTATGTAAGACGACTCAGATTAGTAGGCGGACAGTAGATAAGAGCGTGACGAATCGCATGATGGTCTGATATCCACCTCTGCCATTCGCCACGCAAAGAATGGAAGGGGAACACATTGCCAGCGAGGTTTAGGTGGGGATGACATCTGACCCACGGGTGTGGCTGATAGTGGTATCGAGCTCGATAGCTGCAGTCGCTCAAGTGCGGCCAGTATCCGGTATTGGGGAGATAGTAGGTTCGAACCCCACTGTCGGCAGCCCTGAAAACGGTCTTCCGTGGTTTCCCATTTTCACACCATGCAAATTCCGGGGCTGTACCTTAATTACGGCCACGACCGCTTCCTTCCAACTCCTAGGCCTTTCCTGTCCCTCGCACCGGCACAGATAGGTCTTATGGCAACGATGAGAAAGGAAAGGCCTAGGAATGTAAAGGAAGCGGCCGTGGCCCTAATTAAGGTACCAGCCCCAGCATTTGCCTGGTGTGAAAATGGGAAACCACGGAAAAACCATCTTCAGGGCAGCCGACAGTGGGGTTCGAACCCACTATCTCCCGATTACTGGATACTGGCCGCGCTTAAGCGACTGCAGCTATTGAGCTCGGTACAGTTTAACTCAATCTTCAGTTTAAACCCTCATTATAATACCAGCCCTTAATCTTTTAAGCCTCCCTATATTTAATTTTAACTTGAAAATTATGCTTGGGTCGAATTGATTTTCATTTGTTTATTTTTGATTCTTTGACCTTTGTTGTTATCTTATTACCGGATTGGTCGTTTAGTTTCTTTTGGGAAGTGTATTGGTTGCTATAGCGATGATTGTGTTTGAATGTGGGCGTGGCCCGGTTGGTTTTCACGAGTTGATCATGTAGTTACTTCCTGAATATAAATATTTTGCTCTTGTGAAACTTTGTCAATCGTTTTTCCTCTTTCAAGTAAATATTTATTTTCTACTTTCCTGTGAGTTTCCCTTAACTTAAAGTTATTCAGATTTCTGAAGGCAAGGTTGTTGAGCTGGAACTTTGTGCTCTTGTGCAGGCTCACATATAAAAACCTCACTGAAATGTTCTTGGTTCCAGGGTTATCACTTTTAATTTCGTAAGTTAATTAGGTAAGACGGGCCCGTGACTTCAAGTATAAATTTGATTTAATTTATTCATTACAATTTTCTACTAATTAATTTGATTTTCATTTATTGGACGGTGACCATTCTAATTAATTACGTGTTACTCTTTCTTTTCATGAATTAAAACCTTGTCCTTTGAAAGTTAAGTTGTCTTTCATGGATTTTTTTATTTTGTTGTCCTTCTTATCATCGGCTTAAAGGTGGTACCAGCCGGCGTAATTGTCGGTATCTGCCAGTTCTGTCTTGAGTTCCACGGCTGTAGGGTCAATACTACAAGGTAGAAACTAGTTCAGACACTTAAGGTCTGTGGCGAAGAATAATGGGGTAGAACTGTTTAGCTTTTGCGGATTATAGAGAAATAATGACAGAAGATTTATAAACTGCAGCAGAAGAAATTAATTTGCTGAAAGAGGTAGCAGAACAAACCGGCTTGCAGATAACCTTTTGAAAGACGGAAGTAATGTCAAACATCGAAGACAACACGATCCAACTGAACGCCAAATGTGGAATTATAAAATTTTTGCATTGGTGAGTGGATCCAATCAAACCCACTAGATTCAGAGGCCCCAGCGGCCAGAGCAAAAACATATGGAGGTGGCTTTCCAAACTACCTGGAACACGTATAACAAAAATGTGCTTTTCTATAAATACCAATATTCATCATTATGACACTTTTCTCAAACCGGTATCTCCCTGTGTGTCAGAATGCCTTAACCTCTCTCAGACATGTGCGCTTGGTAAGTTGGAGCAAAAAGAAAAACAATTCTACACAACATTTTTGGGCCAAAATACTAAAACGTGATGTACGTAAGAAGATCCAGTCTAAGAATCTACTCTAAGATATAGAAGATCACCGACACAATGTCCAAACGCAGCGCTCGGCCACTTACAATGGGTGGACGACTCTCGATACACGAAACGTATTTTTAATATTTTTGACTCAAAATCAAATATTGTACAACAATTCCCTGGTACGTGAATGTTAATAAAGACCAGATGACGAACTAGACCTTTTCAGAACAAGAGTCGTAACTTTTGGGACTTTCTAGGATGTAAAGTGGACAACTGGTGCAAAGTGGTCGGATGAACTCCGCGCTCGACACAGCGAGCTAATGAAAACCTACTGGATCAATCAAAAACTGAGTAAACGCCAGAATGTATAATGGAACTTATCGTGGACCATAGTTGGCCTATTTGAAAATTAATAATAATAATAATAATAATAATAATAATAATAATAATAATAATAATAATAATAATAATAATAATAAGCATATATTTCTCCTTACATAATCAACCGATGTGCCTTTTTCACTGTTTCTGTACAAAAATGAGCAATTGTCCTCCTCTTATTCAACTCTTTGTTTTTAATACTGTAGACCAGGTGTTTCTCCTAAGAGCCGTCAGAAAACTTTTTGCTGGTGTATCGGAGGATATTCTCCATTCCTTTTTATACTGTGTATAGGTGGGCCGGCACAAGGTTGCACTTGACAGTTGTAAGTCATGTTGGCACCACTGCAAAAATGAAATGAAGAACGTCACCCGTCAGTCAGAATCACCAATCTACTACTTTTTATGTCAGATACAGTTACGCATTGTATTGATGTTAATTGGTATTTCATTCCGTATAGTGCTTATAATCTTTTATTTGCTTACACAAATACGAGCATTTAAAAGAATATTATAAGGTTTAAGCGAGCCACAAAATAATTACGAACTATTTTCAGTTGCTTATTGTTGTTAATGTGGGCAGTATAGTGGTGCTATCTATATCTAGCTTGACTACCATATTGAAATGTTGCCGTTTAGCATGTCGTCGCTAGCACGTGGTCAGGTGTGATTTGCGCGTTTGTGAAAGGTTTCTTTTCTTTGTGAGATAATTGTAAAATTTTATGTTAATGAACGCAGTGCGATGTCAGGAAACGACAACATAGTTATGAATCGCGAAGTGATAATCCTTTGCGCCGTGGAGTGGCCAATAATAGTCAGGCATTAGAATTAGAGCGGAGAACTCGTGAGTTTTACGAGGGGTAGAGGAAATGCGTACGCTTGTATAGCCGTCTCTGTGTTCCTGCAGATCGAGTTGTGGGACACATATATCAAACAATAGGGCTTCCAAACCGTACTGCTATTCAGACAGGTGTTCGTCTCCAAGAACAGAAGGAAAAAGGGACTGGGACTGGGGAACATAGCAGTAGCGGAAACGGGGCTGATAGTAGGGACTTGTTTCACAGCACTCCGGGAAAGAAACGAATTAAATTATCTCCTATATTAGGAATGAATTCTTCTCAGGCTGATGCAATAAGAAGACACGTATACGATTATTACAGCTCAAAGTCCCTTCTGTCATTGTTATGGACAATGCACCTTACCACTCCGTAATAATGGACAAGACCCCTACTTCGAGCGCCCGTAAAGAACTGTTAAACCTCATTGAGTGGTACCGGTAGGGTATGGGGTGAAGTAAAACATTACGTACGCACTAATAACTAGTCCTTCACAATTACTGAAGTGGAAGGACTGCTCCGGGAGGGTATCGAACGGATGCGGCTTTGCGGAGGAAGAAAGTTAGACATGTCGCAACATTCATTAACTCGGGAATGGCAATACATGGCATCAGCAGTGACTGTCAGGAGTTGATGATCTGCCTAGACGATGATGACAGTGACAACGAAGGCGATGGTAGTGATAGCAGTGATCTGGAAGGTATTGAGCCTCTACCTGTATGAATCAGGTATGAAAATAAGGTTTCTGGATTTTCGTAAATTTTATAGATTTTACTTGAAACCTGTTGTGTTAGCACTGGTGTATATTATTCTAACATTTATTGGTGTATTTAAAGTGAGATTCTTGTCGGCCGATTTCTTCCGTATTTTGTAACATTGCGAAAATACGAACTTCGTAGTATATGTATCTCGTATCATTTTGTGTGATGAAATATTTTATTGTAAACTTAATCGGTGTGTTGAAAGTTCGATTTTTGTCGGCCGATTTAATTTGTATCGTGTATCATCGCGATGACATTAAAATAATTTCTCCCATATTTTTAAAAACTCACATGTCGTGCAATCAGCTGTTTGCGGCGGCAACATCGCTTCGTGCGCCACTGCAGTGTGACCAACATTGTGCGCAGCTGTCATGTGCAACCTTACGCCGGCCCACCTATAGGTAGATCATACCAGTAAAAAACTGCTCATCAGGTATGATATGCGAAGTTCAGTGTCAATGGAAAACGTCGTTTAGGTTCTCAATGCAAACTGAACTTTGTATAAAGTGTAATTTTATGCACACAATCGACAAAGCAGCGTTACATTAGTCTAGTACGGTATTCTGTTTAAGAATATTTTATTGACGGTGACAGTGGCTCCGTGCTGTCTCCCTGCACACTACTGTCATACAGCAGCCTCACTCAACACCTGCTCAAAATACTAATTATTCCGCTTGTTATACTGTCACTGTCAGAAATTACCCTTAAACGGAATGTTGCAAGCATGTAATTTATAGTTAATTATTTATTTTGGACTTTGTTTCACATTCATATACTTTTTATTATACAAAACAATGTTGACTTCCCTGGCGCAATCCACTCCTTGCTTAAGAGTCGCGCAGCAAAAGAGGGGTTTCTGTCATTGACTCCAGTGAAAATTCTTGGTTATAAGTCTCATATGATTGGTTACATAATTGCGATATTCGTCTCTGGCGGATAGTCTGTGGGAGGACAAAACTGAGAGCGTCCAGTGACAGTTCACTGTTACGTTATTGCTATTGCTGTATTCCAATGTGTAGCAGGGACATACAGCCAGCCAGTAAACAGTGCTAGGAAATAACACTGTTTTTTCATCGCATGTTAAAAAATTTATAAATGGTCAAGACTTGCGGAAAAATAAATTGACGAGGGACTTGAAACTTATACTGTTGCGATTTACGTCAAAGTTCGTCCTATGAAACTGAAGGTATTGATCGAGAACTTACTTACAAAGAGGTAACAGATGAGTTAGACGAAACTCATGAAGGTATGGGCATTTTGACATAAATATGTCTTATGGCTCGGAGTCATCCGAAAATTTGTGTAACGCGACGTGATGAAATGTGTGACGGAAGTCCAACCATGGCAACCGTGCTGGCAGTGATGTAAGCTATTGTTACCTAGCAACCGTGCAGGCTATGCGTTATGGCTGGTTGTCGTCTGAAATTAGAAGCCGTTGGTGGATGGCCATGACCGGGAGACATATTTATGATCATTTGTTTCGTCTTATGTGTTCATAGTTTGTCCAACAGCTTGGCTGAATAGTCAGCGTTGTGGCGTTCGGATCAGAGGGTCTCGGGTTCGATTCCCTGCATGGTCGGCGATATTAATCGTCTTTGATGAACATTTCTGTCTCAGCTACTGGATGTTGGTGTTTGTCCTAACACTCTCCTCTTCATAATCATCCAACACACCACACCACCAATCACCACAGAAACACGCAGTAGTGATCACATCCCTCCAAATAGGGCTAGCGTCAGGAAGGGCATCCGACTGTAAAACTGGACCAAGTCTACTTGTGCTACACAGTTCGCACCCGCGACCCCACAAATGTTGGAAGAGCGGTAGAAAAGAAAGGAGAAGGAGAGTGTTCATCATTTTTGCATATCTCTGAAGTTTTCTAGATTAAAAAGCATCTGCTATATCCTGTCCAGTGTAAAAAGTAATCAATATACTGGTAGTTAGCACGCAATACCAGAACTAAGTTTTGATAACATATTTTCTTAATGAAGGCTATTTCCTTAAGAAAACTATTTAATTCACACCACATTTCCTGAAAACCATGTCTTATAACGAAATATGTAATATGCTCTATTTCCAGATCACGAATGTTAAAGTACTATAATATTTCTAAAGCATAGAACGTGGAATATACTTTAACATAGTTGGGTCAGTTGATGACCCCCGCAATTGGTGTATATCGGTGTAAGACTTAGCATTGAATAGTAATTCATGATAGACTTAATTCTTCCCTTTTCCTATTTTAACCTCAGATTCACGATTAAAATATTTGCTTCTAAGGGCAACTTCTTCCCTAGTGAATCAACAAATGTGCGTATTTCCTTGCTTCTACACGAAAAACAATTATTTTCGTCGTAATTTTCCCCTAACGTGTCTAATTGTAAGTCTTTGTTCCTTTTCCTTGAGACAAAGCTTCGGTAATTTCACAGAATTCGAGTAACGTTCTTTTGTTCGCAGCTTCTGGCATCATCATCTGTTCTTCAAATTCTCTTCACCGTCCAGTTACCTTCATATTCAATAACTTCTCTATATTTTGAAGCTCTTTCTCCCAGCAGTTCACCTGTTTTCATGTAAGTGATATGAGTAAAGATCTTCAGTCACAGATAAAGTAATATGTATGATGTTATACTGTGGAGATTAGACTGTCAGCCAGTGTTGCCAACTTACATTTTCAAGATCCGCTGAATACAGTGGCGTGCGGTGGTTTTGAAACGTGGGTGTGCTGTCCAAAGTAGGACGTACTAATTACCGGACGTAGGAAGTATAATTTAACGTGCATCATTATACAAAAGAATGTAACCAAGCTGTAACCATATAGACTTACATATGTGTAATCTCATGAAAATCTAAGGACTTCTAACCAGAGCGTATTGTATCATCTCAAATCCTTGACTTTTCAGGAAACACAAAATAACTAGTGACATCACATCTACAGATTTAAAAAATCGAATATATTTTTAAAGCTGCAATTAACTTATTGAGATGTATAGAAATAGTTTATTTATTCCCAATGGCAGTGCATAATCCGTAAAAAAAGGAAGACAAACGTGTCATTATTGCGTTTTTGTCTAAAAATTGTTATTTTAATCAGTTTCCTACATGAAAGTGCATAGATTAGTAGAAATCACGTCTATTTCATGTATCCCCTATCATTATTCAGTCAAATACTCTTTGATCTATTATGTATGTAACAGAAAACTCTCTGTCCTGTTACAATTTTCACCCTTCAGCATAGAAGCCAACTTGTAATACCTCTGACACTATTGCAACAGTATCATGCATATTACATTGTACACATAGGCCTATCAAAAAATGATAGTAACTTATTTGCTACGTTTTTGTGAGAAGTTCTTCTATTGTCCACTGTATGGTCTACTACCAACAAAACTATGCATTAAGTTCCTCCACAACATTTTAGGTTGCTTTGAGTCTACTTGAAGGTGAAATCTAGTCGTCTCTCTTGTTTTGTGAATGTTGCGTTGACATTATCATAAAATGTGTCTGTGCTTTTCAGTTGGTGCAGAACTGCCAAGTCTTATAGCCGCTCTTGACTCTGTGTTGACCTCTGAAAAGTCCTAATCCTCCTGAGAGCTGAAAATGATCTTTCAACTGACGCTGTTGTGCATGGAACAGTTACTATAAATACACCCAATTTATACACTTCAGGCAGGGCTGTATCTAATGGTTTGCTTTTCAGAGAACACACTAACTGATGAGGGTGTTGACCATAAAATTCATCAAACGAATACAGCACGACTTCATTCTTCAATCGGATAAAATCAAACAAGTCTTTATAGGACAGTTTAAGATTTTCAAAAGCGGAATTAGGAAAAGTAGCTTTGCACGCTTCATACTTCAGAGGATCCAACAAGGAAGTAAACTGTAAATGGTTTAATGACCCAAATCTTTCGTTTAATTGTACAATAATGTTGTCAAAAATAGAGTGGTAAAGGCATTTCCTTGATATTATTGTATATTCTTCCCGACATTGTCGTTTAGCTGGTAGAGAGTCTTCGACACCATGATAGACCAGAGTCTCGGCTCAAATTACGTCGCACTTATTCCTGAGGTTTTGTATCTCTCTTTTGATTTCCTGAACTTTCTGGGAGCAATATAGGACGTCTAAATGCTTGGATTCAAGGATATTGAAAAGGACATCAGTGAAGGTAAAAATGTTGTTAAAAATCAGTAACAAAAAGGAAGTTTCAGTGTTGGTTAGACATTTCATGAAACCTTGTGCCGCTACTACTGTTTCTCTGTCCCAGTTTGAGCTTTCATCTAAAACATTCCGAAAGAATTCAAGGGATGAAGTGCGATGTTCTTTCACTGTGTAAACAAGACGAGATGAAAAATTCCACAGTGTTGGAGCATTTCTAGGCATCATTTTTTCGGTAAAATCTTTCAGTCCATGAGGTCGTTTAGAGGACTTGTGAAGAAATGATCCTAATCCAGTTAAGGTTTGAAAAAATATTCTACACTCCTTGATACAGGAAACTGACTGTGACAAAATCAGATTAAGCTTATGACTGAAACAATGGATGGATAAATATGGCCTTCGGAAAGAGGTCTTTTTTTTGTATTTTGGTTCTTAGTCCACTTGTGTGGCCGGCCATCACAGCTGCTCCGTCGAACGTTTGTGCAACCAACCTGTAGTTTAAGTCAAACTCAGTAACGATGTTTTCCACATGTTCAAGAAAACGACTGGCTGTTCGATCTGCGCTAACATCAGTAAAAAAATAAAAGAACCTTTCGTGAACTTTACCACCTTCAGAATCAACGTATCTCAGAGTGGTTGATACTTGAGACAAATTCATAATGTCTGAAGTCTCGTCAAGAAGAAGGGCAACAAAAATAGCGTGTTTTATTTATGACTTCACTTTTCCCAAAACTACATCACTGACTGCCCTTATTAAGTCATTTTGTATCCTGTTTGAAGTTCCGCGAAACACTGTCGATGTTTCTAGATGTGTACTTAACGTCGCATCGTAAGTGGCGAGTAAGTTCAATGCACCCAAATAAGCACCCCTGTTCAAAGAACCTTCATCCTCAGAATGTCCTCGGAATGGTAATTCGTGAGTAGCTAAAAAAGCACACAACATCAATCAATCGCTTGATCACCGCTCTGTTTTTCCGAACGGTCTCATTATATTGTACAGTGCTTGCAAGCAACTGAGCATCAAGCTGAATATCAATTCTAGATTTTCCAAACGTTCTCAGCCGTAATAGTGCAGAAATGTGTGACTGCGATTTCCCATGCTTTTGAATGGCATTGTGCAAGTTACTCAGTTTATCATAACCAGTGTCAGACCAAACAGTTCGGTCTCTTCTAAAGAGTAAGCATGGCCAGCAAAACAGTTTATTAAATTTGTAACTTCCAGCAATCCATTCTGTTTTAATGTACTGTGAAGTTTGGAAATGACGAACGTACTCTTGAATTTTATTTCTATGCGTCCCTTTAAGGTTGGTCATATCTGGAGAAGGTTTTCCAGATTGAACAATTTCTAGTTTCTCACATAAGCTCCTAAAACGAAACGGTTTGTCCAACAGTTCTTCAATCACACAAATAGAGTCAGCCATCGCAAATATTACGATAGTTGAAACTAATATGAAATTACCGTATATTTCACTAAATACTTCTACGTAAGTACACAATTACGCACTCACGACACAGCACTGTCCACGTTGCATGTTACTATTATGAAAATCATTAGAACGTACGCCCCCACAAACACGCCACATGGTCCACAACTACGCTGGCACCTACTAGTAGACAAGTTTTTCTCACACCGTTACATTTAAGGAAAGGCTAATTTTCATTCTAAAATGAACTGGATATTCGTACTGTTAAAATGTTCTTCACTGCTGTCAGTTATCACTCGCAAGAGCTGTTTCAGCAGTAAGCCAAATCACAATAAATAAACGCATCATAAACCAGCACAAAGTTGCTTCACACTGCTACACCATGCGATCAAGTCGGGCAGCGTTGAGTTGTCGGCTTACCAAGCTCAGTTACTGGCACGATTACTACGCATGCGTCACTTTGAGCTCAACACTGGGCGAGCCAAGCGCTAGGTGTGTCGCGTATCCTCGCTAATGCAGAAATTCGTACTGCAGAATACATATACTGCATACTGCAGAATACACTTGCTGCAGCAACTGCTTTCATTAAAAAAATAGTATTCCCAACTGGCAAGATAAAACTAATTGTTGCACTTTACAGTTGCATTACTGTTTACTTTGCTTCTCAGGTCCAACGGGTAAGCCCGGCTTAGTCTGCATACCTACAATGCACGCTACTGGCTGAATACTACTAAAAATCCGCAAAAATTCCGCCAAGAAATCCGATCTCAAATAATGAGTAATAAAAATGAGCAGTAATGATAATTAATATTAATAATAAATAATAATAATAAAAGTAAATGTCTGTACTCAGCTGTTCTGTGAGTTTCACTGGGATTAACCCCCTGCCTGCGAGCCGGCGAGATAAAACTTGTAGGCGTTTTACTACCGGGTTCAAACTTGGTGAATCGCCTTCCTCAAGGGCCACGCGCATAAGAGGCCAGTTCATTAAACAGCCTTCCTTCATAGCAAAAATATAGATGCTACTCTCTCACAATTTCATTATCTGTCGTTATTCGTCAACTAAGAGATAAGTAACCTTTCCACACCGATTACAAATTTATGATTCCATGACTAGAACCCTGCGCGGATATACAAAACAGTATCCGCATCCGGTCCGCATCCGCACTTCCTTCATCCGCATCCACATCCCCGAAAGGTTATCCGTATCCGCGAATGCTTCCTTAACAGCCGTACAGTATATTACACCCAAGGTACTGAGAAGACTAGATCTCCTGTTAACATAATACAACAGGCCTTATATCAGGCAGAAGAACCCCTACAGTCACAGGTTATCTCTTGCCACAACTACTGACATATTGACCTTTGTTCCTTCTTGCATTAATTATTGCAGACAGGAGCCTTTTAGACTTAGGTCAGATTTACGGCTTTATGGTCTGAACTCTCCTTATATATCACCATTCTCCCATACCACTGTCAAGGGTCGCCTAACCGCAAACACAAATAAGAGTATACCTGAGTGAAAATCAATAAACTCCATTATTTAGAAATTATCAGCAAAATTATCCGCATTGCCATACAGTTTGCATCCGCCAAGACACTAACTTCACGGATATCCGCATCCGTGCAGGGCTCTAACCACGATCTCATAACATCAAATCCAAACAACATGTTTTCCTCATGTGACTGCTAGCTCCTGACAAGAAATACGGAATAGCTCGGAGACAGACTGGAGTACAAACTTTTAAAAAACGTAAAATTAATAAAACACTAAATTCCGCTATAATAAATCTAGAATTCCGCCCAAAAATCCACTGTCCGATAAATGATATATTTCTCCGCCGACAGTCTTCTAATTCCGCCAAATTTAGGTGAAAATCCGCTAAGTTGTCAACACTGCTGTCAGCGAATCAGGAGGACATAGATAATGTTGTGAGGTGGACAGCGAATAAAGGGGATGATGGTGAAAGGGATGAAAAGTCAAGTTGCAAGATTTACCAAGAGGGAAAGTCCTGACATTTTTCATTACTGTGTTGATGGGGTGAGAGTACCTCTGGGTACGAAATGATCTTCACTGGGGCAGTCATATTAACAACGTTGTTGGAAAATTGTTACAGATCTCTTCACATGGTTATGAGAGTATTTAGGGGTTCTAGTCAGGATGTAAAGGAGAGGGCGTATAAGTCTCTGGTAAGACCCCAGTTAGAGTGTGATTGCAGTGTATGGAACCCACTCCAGTATTACTTGTTAGGTTGACTGGAAATGATCCAAAGGAAAGCAGAACGACTTGTTCTGAATGATTTTCGACAAAGGAGTAGTGTTACAAAATGCGGAAAACTTTGGAATGTGATGAACTGCGAGTAAGGAGACGAGATGCTCGACTATGTGATATGTTTAGAGCTGTCAGTGTAGAGATGGAGTGGAATTACATTAGTAGACGAATGAACTTCAGCAGAACTTTAAAAGTAGGAGAAATCAAAACTAGAATTCAAGATGACAAATTTGGACAAATATTCACTTATGGCATGACGAGTAAGGAACTGGAATAAATTATCAAGGTAAATGTTCCGTAAATTTCCAGGTTCTTTGAAAACATTAAAAAAAAAAAAAGCTCGGTAACAATGTAAGGGAATCTGCCATCTCGGCGACAATCCTAAATACAGATCTTTGATTGATTGATTGATTGATTGATTGATTGATTGATTGATTGATTGATTGATTGATTGATTGATTGATTGATTGATTGATTGATTGATTGATTGATTGATTGATTGATTGATTGATTGATTGATTGATTGATTGATTGATTGATTGATTGATTGATTGATTGATTGATTGATTTACATTCTGGTAGGCATCGTCTCCATCTTGCTTATCCGTTAATCATACTGTGGATACTTCATCACATGTTGGTCCTTAGTATTTATATATCAACGTCATATTTCGAAGTTATATGTAGAAGGTAGGTTGGTCGATACCGGCGGACTGAGTGATGAAGAAGTCAGTAATGTAATTACCACGGGGTCTACTTCACAAACGTGTACATGGATTCCTTTTCTGAACACTCCCGCAACCTGCCCGTCATTCATGATGCGGCTTGTGCATCACAGTGTCAGCTCACTCCGGACCTCATGTCGCTGCTTTCCTGTTTAAAACAGAAGCATATCTTTAACCTCAATCACGAACACAAAACGACGGTATTCATCACCAGGGTCAAATCAGCTCATTCATGAGCGCCTGGAGGGAACTGAAATATGAGGCACATATATTTCTTGTCGTTCAGCAGAGTAAAATGAGGGAAATAAGATCAGTTATGTAACTCACTTTTAAAAGTAGGAGTTTTTCAGTGTACTCTTCAAAGAGAAAATAACTCGTTATTAGCACTCTGTCCAGCTTATAAAGGAGAGTAGCCTGATATGGGGTACCGTTTTTGCTTATAAATACATTCAAGATTATCATAGATTCGTATCTATGAATAGTATAGTTTGGTTCTGAAACTATTTCTCCACATTGTTGAGTGTAATTAATATTCATAAAATGCAGATTTCTACTTATAGCTCGAATTTTTAGAATATTGAAATATGGGAGTGAATTCCTAAGGTAAGTACAGAAATAACTAAAACACAACAACGATTACAGAGAAAATGAATTTATTCAACGCGATCAAAGGATGCACAGAATCAGCGTTTCTGTTGTTGTTTTTGTTGAACTCTGTTTCCTTGAAGTAAATTGTAAATCTCGTTTGGCTTTTGGCAGGGCGGTTGTGGCATTCTCTGATTTCCGCTGCATGAGCTGAGCTTTGTACAGTGACCTTTTAATATATCAATATATTCTAGCTCTGGAAGAATGTGTGTCCACCAACTCGTTCCGCTGCTCATTCATAGTTGGTGTTTAAAAAGAAATGAAAAAGTATTGAATTATTATTATTATTATTATTATTATTATTATTATTATTATTATTATTATTATTATTATTATTATTATTATTATTATTATTATTACTGTACCGGGCGGTACACCTCTACACCGTTTATTTAAAAGTTGCGCCAGTTGAAACTCCTCTTCTGGAGGAAGGTTGAACTTTATCTATTCTAATAATTCTCTACTTTTTCAGAAGATGTCACCACGTGGAAAATTTTGAGTTTTTGAACTGTGTCACTTTTGATGTGTTTTTGTTTAGCTTGAAGTAAGAAGTGTGAACTTTCTCTTCTAGAGGACACTACTGAAGATCAACAATAGTGCAACCTAGTGCGGAGTCAAAGAACTATTTTGTTGAAGAAATTTTTATTTCAAATGTTTGTTCTTTGCTAAATTTCTTTCTGTTATTGTTTAAGTTGGCTGTATACCCCTCTCTTTCCCCTTGTTTTGCATGTAGCCAATCCCGAATTTCTTAAATTAATTTCTATCCAATCAGATGTATCTTCCCCCAACTTGAATCGATTGCGGGGTCCTATCCAATAAAAACATTGTGGGCGGGTGTTTTCATTCCCCTAACGCCTAGAAACTTCCGCGAGAGTATATAAACTGCTGATTTTAGGGTCTCCGGGCCACTTCTGTTCCATCTTTCAGTGTATTAAGTACATAGCAGGAGGCGGGAAGCGCCTCTTTCTTCTTCAGCCGTTCAACACCAGGTAATGGCCTATTAATAACTTCTTTTCTTGCTAGGTCGGCAGTTTAACACTCGCGGCGGGTTCGAAGCATTTCCATCATGTAACCTTTTCCTAAAATGTAATTACTCTTTTCATCTTTTTCTTGTAAAGCTACATATTGGGATAGAGAGTGCTAACCCTCTCGAGCTCCCACTCACATTTGTTTTGAGGTGAACTTATTTTTTTTCAAACTATTCTTCGTTTATGTAATGTAAAGTGTTCTTCTCTAAGTCACCTCTGTAGTATGGGATTAGCCCTTGCGTTAGCGGCCCAGAGCCAGATTGGGTTTTAAAAACAAAGTGTATTAGGAGTGCAAGATCGCCTCCTCTCAAATTGTTATTTTAGAGGTCATGTAATCAACCTTCTTTTCATGTAATAGACCTCAGTAGGTTGGGTATTTTACCCCTGTGAATACGTCCTTAGAGGACAGCTTGAAGGTAGAGTTTGGTGTGGCCTTGTGATAGGCTTACAATTTTGAGAGCGGATCGCTCTTTGAAACTTGTTTCTGTATGCCTCGTGCAGGCTTTATGTGTAATGTTTGGAGCCAGTGCTCCTGGGCATGAATGGGGCTTTCTGCCCCTTGGCTAAAATTTTTTTTGGAGTAAGGCGGGGCTGATGGCCCAAGAGTTATGAAGTAAGGGCACTGAGCCCGAATCCAGTAATATTGTACCTACATTTTTGCTACTCTGTACCTGTTATGATTGTTATCTCTTGTTTTTGAAAAGAAAATATAACCTAGTTAAATTTTAAATTAATTTTACATTGCACGTTAAATTCGTAGCTTGAAACCCATTCACACCCGCACCTTCTTTCACCTCTACCTACCACGGATATCTCCGTAACAAGTGGTAGCAGAGCGTGGTTGAATGGGTCTCAATTTAGCCCCTTTTGACGGCTAAACATTGCTTTGATTCGAACTCTAATAATTTTCTCAGTTGCTGGAATTTTTTGAGTTTTTCAAAATTGTTCTGTCATCATGCCCGGCCCTCGCGATGTTCTCCTCCTTAACTACTTGCGCAAAGAGGAGTTGATATACGAGTTAACTATCAGAAATGTGCAATCTGGAGGCACGGTTGCAATCGACACCAACAAGCTTAGAGAGTCCCTTGATTTGCCCATTTCCATCCCCAATTTGGGAGAGAAAGAAATTGATGACTCTCTTTCCACGATCGTCGAGAATATTACTGGGCTAGCATCTGTAGTCAGCTTTTTTGATGAAAACGATCCGTCTCCTAATCAAATTAAGCGTGTGCAAGGCAGGCTGTATCACTTTGCAAATAGAGTTAATGATCTGTTGTCTCTAAAGGTGAATGACGTTCAGAGGAAGGACGCTAATACGCTCCTTGAAACTATTTCTGAATTGTCTAATAAGGTCACTCAATTGCTAACCGGCGAAGTTCCTCCCAAAACTGATCAACCCGCCACGGTGAATGTAGGTAACGAGGAAGAGCCTCCTCAGGGAGAAGTCAATAGGATAACCGTTGCTGCTCAAACTATCTCTGCCCCATCGAACAACGAATCTGAACGCCGTGCGTCATTGGGTAACATCCGCTCTGAATTAACTTCTTTGCCATTGAAACCTTTAACGACTATGTCACCTGGGTTCAGTAGCTTGCCTCATCCATTGGCAATGTTGCTTAGAGGTATCTCTAAGTTTTCCGTCAACACCACCAGTGATGTAATTTCATTTTTAAGATTTCTAGTGGAATTTCAGGATCATGCTCTTGTTTTTTCTCTTTCGCCATGTCAAATTTTGCAAATTATCTATCCGTATGCTATTGGTATTCTCTCTGATAAAATCGTAAGAGCCATTGCCGAGCAATCATCTATTGAGGATTTCCATGCCCATTTGCTAGCTAACTTCATCCCGGCTAGGGCCAGGTCCTCCCTGATTCAGAAGTACTATTACCGTGTACAGCGCTTGGATGAAAACTTGGCTGATTTCATTCAAGATATCAAATTCTACACTAGGGTGTTTGCTCTGCACTTTCCTGAAGATCAGATTGTGCAGGCTATTGTAGAAGGTATTTCGCCATCCTACAGGTCATATTTGTGTTTCGCGGCGTGTCCGCAAACCTTCTCTGAACTTGAAGCATTGGCCGTCTCTGCGGAAGGAGTTAGGTATGCCGATTCCTTGCGTGTGGCAAAAGAACCCCCGCCTTCTTTTAGTAATACTCGGCTTCCACCTCGCCGATCAGTCACCCCTCGTAAATGTTATGCTTGCGGGTCGCCTGACCATCTGCGCAATAAGTGTCCTCTGATCAAGTCTAGTAGGGCAAATAATGGAGCTGGTTCATCACAAGGCTGTTTTAAGTGTGGGGCCTTCTCACATATCGCCAAAAATTGCCCAAACTCAAATAGCACCCCCTCCTGCTCAACTTCTGGTGCCAATTCCAGCTATGCCAATAATAAAAAGTGACTAGTGGCGTCGGCTGAGCCGACTAATCCATCTTCCCGAGACTTAGCCCCTAGTAAACAGGTTGTAAATGCAGAGAACGACCAGCCTTCAAATTCATCTTTTGAATGCCCTAAAGAGTGTCTTAGGATTGCGGCGGATACCCCCGCACCTGTTCCTTTTCTTAAGATTGAGTTAAATAACGAGCCTATAACAGCTCTCTTAGATTCAGGCAGTGTTTGTTCCATTATTTCGGCTGATTGGTATTCTAAATTGAAATCTGTTTGTAAACTCCCTGACTATGACTCATCTCCTGTTAAATATGTTTCGGCTAATTCATCTCCATTAGAAATTCTAGGTTCCTTACATGTCAAAATTCGGGTTTTTAAATTTACATGGAAGATCAAATTGTTTGTGGCCAAGCGTTTGTCTTGCCCCATCATATTGGGAGCGGACTTCATTTCTCACACTGGTCTTGTGCTCGATCTCCAGAGTAGGTCGTGCACATTCAAATTTGCGTCCAATTGTAGAATTCCCTTGTTAAAGTGTAATTCTGTATCATGTTCATCTATTTCGCCTACCCAGGATGAGATGTTGTTAGACCTTAGACATCTACCTGAGGAGCAGGCTGATAGTATTCGGAAACTGTGTCAGTCGTTTCCCGAGGTGTTCTCTGATACTCTTGGTGTTACTGACCTTATTGAATACAAAATTGAGGTCACGGATTCGATTCCTGTCCGTTTTCCACCGTATAGGCTATCTCCACCTAAAATGAAGGCTCTGAAAGAAATCATCGATCAGATGTTGAAGGATGGTATTATTAGGCCCTCTAAGTCAGCGTATTCTTCGCCTATTTTTCTAGTCCCGAAACCCCAAGGAGGCTTCAGGCCTGTCATTGATTACAGGGCTCTCAATCGGAAGGTGGTGTTGCAATCTGTGCCCCTTCCCGACCTTCATTCTTGCTTTTCATGGTTTCGTAAGGCCAAGTTCTTCACCATCTTGGACTTGAATCAGGCCTATAATCAAATTCCCCTTGCCGAAGAGTCTAAACATCTTACAGCGTTTGCCACGGACTGGAACTTATACGAATACAACCGCGTGCCTTTCGGGCTCCCCACGGGGGCAGCTGTGCTCACTAGGCTACTAGATAGGGTCTTTTCCGACATCAAATTTGAGTACTTATATCACTACTTGGATGATGTCGTCGTATTTTCCGAGACTTTTGAAGAACATCTAGATCATCTGCGAGAAGTTCTGAATCGCCTTCGTAAGGCTGGGTTAACTGTCAAGTTGTCCAAGGTTGCCTTTGCTAAGCCCTCTATGTCATTCCTAGGGCATATTGTGTCACCTGATGGTGTAGCAGTCGATCATTCTAGAACACAGGCCATCCGTGATTTTAAACCTCCTAAGGACATCAAAGGTATCGCTAGATTCATTGGCATGGTGAATTTCTTCAGGAAGTTTATTCCTAACTTCGCTAATAGAGCGGCGCCCTTAAACCTTCTTCGTAGGAAAGGCATCAAATTCGAGTGGGGACCTCCTCAACAAGCCGCTTTCGAAGATCTTAAATTAGCTCTCTGTAATGCCCCTGTACTTGCTATGCCTGATTTCTCGAAGAAATTCATCGTCCAAACGGACGCGTCGTCGTCAGCTGTAGCTGCAGTCCTTCTTCAAGAGACTGAACTAGGGAGGCGTCCCATCGCCTATGCATCTAGGACTCTATCGGCTCAAGAAGCCAAGTATTCCACCTATGAGCTCGAAGGTTTGGCAGTCTTATTTGCCTTAGAAAAGTTCCGTCTCTATCTGGAACACGTTAAATTCGACCTGGAGACAGATAATCAAGCCTTAAGCTGGGTCTTAGGTAGGCCGCGTCGTACTGGTCGTATAGCCCGCTGGGCTATTCGTATTTCCGCCTTCCAGTTTGATGTTAGACATATCAGAGGTACCGAAAATGTTGTTGCTGATGGACTCAGCCGTATGTTTCATAACGACGTAGAGACCCACGAACCGGTCGACAGTTCATCACCTTCTGAGTCCATACTATCTGGTGTTAATGCCATCTTAACAGATGCTCCTATGCTTTTTAGGGATATTGAGAAATACCAACGTGAAGATCCTACGCTGGCTCCGATAATGGAAACCCTTTCTTCTGGGGAACATGTCGTCCCTTATGTTCTGAGGAATGGTGTTTTATGTTGCCCATCGAGGCATGATAAGATGATGAAGGTTGTCGTGCCAGCGGTTCTTGTGCCTATGATCTTCAAGTATTATCATGAGACCCCATTAGGAGGGCATCTTGGAATCTTTAAAACCCGTGAAAAAATTCGTGAAATGTTCATTTGGAAAGGTATGGACGGTGAAATCCGTGAACTTGTAAAAGCTTGTAAATCTTGTTTGCTTAGTAAACCCACCATGTCCACCAAGGTAGGCCTTTTGTCTTCTCATCAAGCGTCGCGCCCCATGGAACGCCTGTATATTGATTATGTAGGACCCTTTCCCCAGTCAAAGGGTAATGCTAACAAGTTCATCTTTGTGTGCGTAGATGGCTTTACTAGATTTTCTTGGTTATTTCCGACTAAGCTGGCTACCGCTCAGTCCACCATTACTTGCCTAAATTCTATTTTTGCTTCTTTTGGTCCGTGCCAATACATTGTATCTGATAATGCTAAAGCTTTTACATCAAATCTGTTTCGTAAATTCTGTTTTGACTTGTCCATCTCTCATGTAACTACATCTGCTTATTACCCTCAACCATCTCTGGCTGAACGGGTTAACCGTAATCTCAGGTCCGCACTTATTGCCTATCATCATGAAGATCATTCTAGGTGGGACACGTCCCTGCATCGGTTAGCTTTTGCTTTGAATTCGGCGGTTCATGAATCACACAAATTTACTCCAGCTTCTTTGATGTTTAAGTTCGTTCCCAACACGCCGCTCTCTAACCTCTGGTCTCTGAATGACATTCTGCCCGAGACAATAGATCCGGACAACATTAAAGATCTTTGGAAGAAGGCTAAAGCTAATCTTAAAGTATCTCATGAAAAGGTTAGGGAAAGGTATGATCGTGGACGGAGACCCACCACTTTGAAGGTAGGTGACCAGGTTATGGTCAAAAATTTTGTTCCCGCGGGCAAGCTTGCCCCCAGATTTCATGGGCCTTGTATCATTCTCGATTTTCTTACGCCGGTTACCTTATTGCTAAGTAATCCAGCCACCGAGAGGATATTTAGAGTTCACCTGTCCCAGGTGAAACCGGTGTAATTTCTGTGTTAACTTGCTTCATATTATTTTGAAAGGATATGAAGGTTATATTTTTTTTTTTTTTGAGTTTCACTTTTAAGGCATTCTGCCCCTTCTGTAATATTTTGGTTTGAGATGTAAGCCTTGTGTAAAACCTGCCCCGACCCGTTAAACTGCCATCCTGTTCTTGCCACGGCCATTACCACGCTCCCGTCTCCTGCTCCACCTTACACTGTGGCTTCATAATAGTAAATGCCATGGATATCTACACGCCGCTGGCCCCTCAACCTCTCCACAAGCCTGTACCCTCAAAGAAGATGATAGTCCAACACAATTCTGCCGCCTAGCTTTAATGTTTCAGCGCCCCCGCAGCCGCGCAGCGCCGTGCAGCGACTGGGGAGGGGGATGGGCCCCCTCCTCTCCAGCGAGGACGACATGTGCACGGCGAGCCGGAGCTCTCCTCCCGGCCAAGGCTGATGTGCGGCGCACGACCTGCTACATGCCCGCAGCCTGTATCTGTTCACCGCGGGCGCGGCGTACTTCAACACCTCTGCTCCCCTCATAGTGCGGGCGAGCGGTATCTCAGGGTACTTGAGGGATCCGAGCGGCCTCCGTTGGACGCAAGCTGCAACGGCCGGTCTGGCCATCCGACTCAATCTACATCAACTACATGGACAGTCACCATAAGCAATAACTACACTTGGGAATTCAACAACAATATTTGGTGGACATTGCAAAATTTTTCTTCACCTTTAAGTATTAAAAGTTTATCTTCAGAAATTCAAATTCTACAAACATAAAGACTTTCATTCACCTGCAACAACAATATTTTGAAACTGAATTAAGAAATCTTGTAAATGCTTCTGCTATCTATCTTCGTATCAGCATCATTACTTGGACTTTGTTTCAAACTGATTTCATGTGTCACCCCTGGAGGAACTTTTGGGGGGGGGGAGGTCTGTACCGGGCGGTACACCTCTACACCGTTTATTTAAAAGTTGCGCCAGTTGAAACTCCTCTTCTGGAGGAAGGTTGAACTTTATCTATTCTATTAATTCTCTACTTTCTCAGAAGATGTCACCACGTGGAAAATTTTGAGTTTTTGAACTGTGTCACTTTTGATGTGTTTTTGTTTAGCTTGAAGTAAGAAGTGTGAACTTTCTCTTCTAGAGGACACTACTGAAGATCAACAATAGTGCAACCTAGTGCGGAGTCAAAGAACTATTTTGTTGAAGAAATTTTTATTTCAAATGTTTGTTCTTTGCTAAATTTCTTTCTGTTATTGTTTAAGTTGGCTGTATACCCCTCTCTTTCCCCTTGTTTTGCATGTAGCCAATCCCGAATTTCTTAAATTAATTTCTATCCAATCAGATGTATCTTCCCCCAACTTGAATCGATTGCGGGGTCCTATCCAATAAAAACATTGTGGGCGGGTGTTTTCATTCCCCTAACGCCTAGAAACTTCCGCGAGAGTATATAAACTGCTGATTTTAGGGTCTCCGGGCCACTTCTGTTCCATCTTTCAGTGTATTAAGTACATAGCAGGAGGCGGGAAGCGCCTCTTTCTTCTTCAGCCGTTCAACACCAGGTAATGGCCTATTAATAACTTCTTTTCTTGCTAGGTCGGCAGTTTAACACTCGCGGCGGGTTCGAAGCATTTCCATCATGTAACCTTTTCCTAAAATGTAATTACTCTTTTCATCTTTTTCTTGTAAAGCTACATATTGGGATAGAGAGTGCTAACCCTCTCGAGCTCCCACTCACATTTGTTTTGAGGTGAACTTATTTTTTTTCAAACTATTCTTCGTTTATGTAATGTAAAGTGTTCTTCTCTAAGTCACCTCTGTAGTATGGGATTAGCCCTTGCGTTAGCGGCCCAGAGCCAGATTGGGTTTTAAAAACAAAGTGTATTAGGAGTGCAAGATCGCCTCCTCTCAAATTGTTATTTTAGAGGTCATGTAATCAACCTTCTTTTCATGTAATAGACCTCAGTAGGTTGGGTATTTTACCCCTGTGAATACGTCCTTAGAGGACAGCTTGAAGGTAGAGTTTGGTGTGGCCTTGTGATAGGCTTACAATTTTGAGAGCGGATCGCTCTTTGAAACTTGTTTCTGTATGCCTCGTGCAGGCTTTATGTGTAATGTTTGGAGCCAGTGCTCCTGGGCATGAATGGGGCTTTCTGCCCCTTGGCTAAAATTTTTTTTGGAGTAAGGCGGGGCTGATGGCCCAAGAGTTATGAAGTAAGGGCACTGAGCCCGAATCCAGTAATATTGTACCTACATTTTTGCTACTCTGTACCTGTTATGATTGTTATCTCTTGTTTTTGAAAAGAAAATATAACCTAGTTAAATTTTAAATTAATTTTACATTGCACGTTAAATTCGTAGCTTGAAACCCATTCACACCCGCACCTTCTTTCACCTCTACCTACCACGGATATCTCCGTAACAATTATTATTATTATTATTATTATTATTATTATTATTATTATTATTATTATTATTATTATTCAGCTAAACCATCCCCGGTTGACTGGAGTGGGACATTGATCATGAGGTTGATGATGATTCAGATAGTGGTCAGTTATTTTGCACTATTAATAAGCGGGATAATTCTAATTACATTCACATCAAAAGAAACAAACGCGAGTTTCCCAATACGGGGAACCCCATCATACCTGCTCCTCACTATCCCATAATAGGAAACTTGCCGTGTTGGGTTAATCAAGCTTCCATATAAACTAGAATGGCAGTTAGGGCAACATCTAAAGCAACAGTTGATAGCTTGATGTTCTTATTTTCACTCTAAAAGAAGTTTCTTGTGATCAAAATTAACTTCCTACGGGCTTAGGCAAAGGCTTATGCATCAAAGAATTATCTCGAGAAGCAAACTTACTTTTCCTATTCACTGTATCTGTCTCTTACGCAAGAATACCGCAGCGTATTGACAGAACGCATTTCAGCATGGGCTTTTCTAGTTCCTTCAGTCTCGCTACTCGCTATGATCCAGTAAATTGCAAGAATTTGAAGAAGTGCATTGCGTGTCATAATGTTGATGATATCGTGGAAATAAACCAAAAGCAGTGTGTGGTCAAAGTGTTGGATACAAGCCATTTCGAAATTGTTTACCTGTGATAGCGTAAAGCTACCTGTCGATATAAATCGGAGGAGTATCTGTAATGGAATATAATTAAACAGGACCACAGAGCTAGTTGTTAAATAAGGATTATGGAGGCAGATAGTTAATTCATTGAGCTTTCAGGCTGAATATTCGAGAGCATAACAATTTATAACAGCAATATACGCATCAAGTCGAATTTTTTATTTTATTTTAAAAGTACTTCTTAAGTGTTAGTTACTTTTTACAGGCCATCAAGTAAGATGGATGACATAAAGGGTCTCTGTTCAGACCCCTACTAGGTTATGGTTATAGTGTATGGGTCCCTCACCAATATTACTGGATTCGAGAACTGGAAGTAATCCGAAGGAGAACAGCTAGATTTTCTCTGAGTGATTTCCGACAAAATAGTAGCGTTACGAATATATTACAAAAGTTAGGGCTAGGATGACTTGAGAGAAAGGAGACGAGCTGCTCGACTAAGTGGTATATTCCGAGCTGTCAGTAGAGTTATATCGAATAAGTCTGAGTGGTGTTGTTAGAAGCAGGAAATATCATTATATTAACATGAATTGGGGCAAATATTCCTTGTTTTCGGAAGAGGAGTTAGAGTTTGGAAGAATTAACCATGCGAGATGTTCAGTAAATTACAAAATTTCTTTGCAGTTATAAAATATGTCAACTGGGCGACGTTGAAACCTGGACACTACATTTCACACAGTTGTAGACGTGTCGAAATTTCCCTTAACTCTAGTCTAGTAATTTAACTACGCTCTTTAGTACACTTTTGCGTTAACCAATTATTCTACTTAGTTCTCTGTTTTGCAACATGTTGATCAGCGCTAAACATGAATTCTTACTTAGTGGTGACCACTTTGGAGGAACTAATTTATTACCCAGGAAGATGAGACAGCTGGAGACAGCTTTATTTACGGAAAGCCTTTTGTTGTGCATTGACAGCAAGGTATGAAGCAATTTGAGAAAGGAATATTGCGTTTGTAATTACATTTTTGGTGATGTTTCTAAGATATAATTATCCCTCATTATTGAAATATTGGTTGTTAATGTTTAAGAGGAGAATGGTGACTTGAAACACAAATGTAGTCCAAGATTTTCATAATAACACAATTACATCGAAATTCACACCTGATGTTTTAATGTGTTTATTGAACTCTCTCAATGTCAAGAGTTTAAGAATTATAATTTTCAATTCCAGGTCATGAGAATGAAAACAACCTAAATAATGTACAGGAGGAAATTTGGAGCAGCGGTCTGTTGTATACTATCCATAGATTCTAAACTCCAGGAATCAGATGGTGGAGACGATATTTTCCTTCGTAGAAAGTGAATATTTATCGAGAATTTAAGACTGTGTCAATTTAAATTATGAAGGTAAGTACTGTACCAGTAAAATATATCCCGGATTTACTATTTAATTTATAATCGCACGAGTTCTGTCTCAGGGCAGTTCCAGGTAAACTGGGGCTTGTTACAGGAGAAAACTTGAAATTCTTTAAAGAATGCAGTTTATTCAAATAAATGCACGTTGAATTGCATATCACCTCGGTGTAGATTTTCGTCTTCTTCAACATCGCCTATCAGGTAACCTGTACTCCCAGGCTACCATGCTGAACTGGACTGGAACTCGTTCTGCAGGCCTCATTCGACACCATAGAATGGAGCTGGAACACCAAGGATGGTCCGACATGGGATCGAACTCGTACCTCTGAAGTCTAGACGGTCTCCGACGATCTCTGACGATCTTGCGGGGTAATCACTCGTTTTATTACTCACACGAGTGTCCACAATTGCACAGTTTCCCGCAACTTATTTGACACCAACGTTTGATCTAATATTGACGTAATATGACGTCGATCTTCACTAGTCCCTTGTAGATAGAATTTAAATGTTATTTAAAGATGAATATGCAGATAGCATCGAATTTAGAAAAGAAATAAATCACATTTCATGAACATGAGCTTTAAAAATAACGAAACTGAAGACTGTTCACATATTATGCTGTGCACAGTTCATGCTTGCTTTCCACTGAGATATGGTCGTACATGACACTAAAATAAGTATATAACTGCTCAAGAGTTTATCCGACCGACACTGCTGTCAGTAACGCACTAATACATTACTTAACACTTTGAGGAAATATTAACGGTGGCAATTATCCTGCCCAGTTCAAAATTCAACACAGTTTGAATTAAGTATCGTTCACTTCAATCAAGAATTTGAAGAAATAATCAAGTTAGCAATTGTTGTACACAATTGTAAATTCAATTCATTATAAATTGAGTATCGTTCACTTCTACCCAGAGTTAATCACTTGTGTCGAAGCACACGAGTATAAATTGTGTAATAGGTAATCACTTGCATTCATGGTAGTGAAAACGTTTAAACACTTTCATGATTACTTCTACTTAATAAATGAAAGAAAATAAGCTGACTGAGTTCTAAGAAATTCCACAGTTAATAATATAATGTAGTGGTGTGTCACTTTGGAATTCACAACACTTGTTGGCAAGAGACTAAATTCCACAGTTGCAACGTTGTAAGGAACTAAGCTCTACAATTATAAATACTTATCACATGTCGAAGTTTCTATACGCGCACAAAATCTAATTTCCAATTAACTGACAGAGTCTAAGTCCACTGTAAAGACTTATCACATATCGGAGATAGATTATGACAGCACGTTGTCTCGTCGAACAGAGTAAAGGTGACGAGTGGTGAGTCAGACTGGACTCCCAGTATTGAGTGACTTGGTTGGATTGAGCTCGTCTTATATACGATTTGTGCGTCTACATTATCAGATATCATGATTTCTATGAAGTGGAATAACTCGAGAATCTCTCGATGGATTTACTTGAAACTTAATATTTGAGACGTGTACACGATTCTCTACGAAGGGATGCATCTCTCGAGTTGATGCGATCATTATTACACGAGTTTCGAAAATTTCCCAGTCGAACATCTTGGAAGGTGTGACGTTTCTCCTAGAACACGCCAGTCCTTGCCGGGTAGCACGTGGTGGAACAGGCGGGTAGCCTATCTTGCTCCTGCATCTACGTCACTCGAACAGGTGTAGCTGCCTCAAGCCGGCTCGCTTCACCGAGCGTAGACAGACCAAGGTCGCAGTAAATGTCTTGTGTGATGATTAAATATTATTTATCTAAACAATACGACAAGTACCACGCATTACTGGTACAGTACTGACTTAGTAAAATGGTCAAGAATTTTGGTGAGTGCAGCAATGGTCATTTGTATGTCTAAAGAATGGAACGTTGTGACCTGACCAAAGAATGATGAAGTACTAACGTATGAAAAGTCTAAAATTGATCCTCAGCAAATGAGACCTTTATAGAAATTTGTATTCCGTGGATGAATTAACTTCTCACTGGGGCTGATAAAAATAGTGTTGTATTTTAGTCATCAATCCGTAGACTGGTTTGATTTAGCTCTCCACACTTTCCTGTGTTAATCTTTTCATTTCTACTACATCCCATATCTGCTCTAATTTCTTGTCATATTCGTACCTTAATATGTCCCTACCGTTTTTCCCGCCTACACTTTCCTCAAAAACCAACTGAACAAGTTCCTTGTGTCTTAAGATTTGTCCTATCATTCTACCTCTTCTTTTGGTCAAACTTAGCCAAATAGAGTTCCTCCCACAGATTCAATATCTCTTCATTCGTGATTCGATCTATCTATCTCACCTTCAGCATTTTTCTGTAACACCGCACTTCTAAAACTTTATTCTCTTTCTTTCTGAGCTAGTCATCGTCCATGTTTCACTTCCATGCATTGCCACGTTCAATACGGAAATGTTCAAAAAACATATTTCTAATTCCTATATCAATGATCGGAGTGAGAAAAGTTATTTTCTTAAGAGAAGCTTTCCTTGCTTGTGTTAATCTGCATTTTATGTCCTCCTTACATTAATACCAAAGTAACAATATTCATCCACTTCCTTTAAAACTTTATTTCCTAATCGAATATTTCCTGCATCACCTGACTTCGTTCGACTACACTCCATTACTTTTGTTCTGGACTTATTTATATTCAATTTGTACAATTTCACCAGATCTTTTTCAGTCATAGACAAAATAAAAATATCATCCGCAAATCTCAGTGTTGTGATTTCCTCTCATTTAATTGTCAGTCCTTTTCCAAATTCCTCTTTGACATTTTTACCACCTGTTCCAATATGCATATGCTAAATGTATTTAACCATATTTTAAATGCAATATAAATATTGTGTATTAGTTACATTATCCCTGGTGAGTTACAGGGTTATGAATTTCCTTGGCTGAATTCGTATAAGTGAAAGGATTAAATATACTAAAGTGGACTGGAATTATGGTAAATTACAGTAACCATTTTATGTTATCTCACTGTGGCTTCTTGAATGTATAATACGCGTCTTCCTAAGATACCGAGTGGGCAGACGCGCTGAAAATGACATGTAACGTTGCACCTGTAACAGCTGCACCGGGAAGGTCCCTTGACGGTAACCGCTGTAGAAGGTGCAGTGAGACTGAAACATTACCTCACGTCTTGGGTTCTTGTACTTTCGGTGAAGCTCTTCGAAACCCTAGACATCACAACATCAAGTGGTTCGTAGCACAGACGCTCCGTGGGGAAGGATTTCAAGTGCATGATGAAGTCCATGGCATCGGAGTAAATGGCATCACGAGGAGGATAGACACGATCGCCATTAAAGGGAAGAAACGATATATCGTCTTTGCCGGGACAAAACCTCCTATATGATAACAGATTTGGAGATATACTGACCCGCAGCACATGTATTATGAAGAGCGAGAATGACATGATATATTCACACAATATTGCACCTTAGATGAGGGAACATTACCGGCCAACGTTCGAAGCTAAAATATTTCACATATGAGGTTTTGTCCCGGCAGCGACGATATATTATACCCCACACTATGATTTCAAATGCACTCCGACAAACCAGACGAAGTAGACAGAGGAAAGAAGTCTAACTACATGCCTCCAGTGCCATGTTATATGAATAATTACGAGCTGGACGACACAGAATTGAGGGTTCTCATGATCTGTGTGAGATGGACAGGCCCTAAGAAGAAGATAGAGCAGATGAAGAGTTCATCGACTGGGGGTTGAGAGCGCTCAGGGGTTCTGCATTGATACTCAGACACTACTTATATTCGTTAGACTGAGACATAATTTACTTTAATTTCTTTTAAAATTAATTGGTATTTATGTATTCTTTGTCTTAGGTAGCCTCCGATTGAAGGAAGATTTTGAAAACAAAGAAATAAAAATTCACAAACTGTGTGTACATTATTTCAAATGAACGCTTGTCGACTAAAGAATGGAATGTTTCCCGTGTTGGTTCGTTTTGGTTTCGAATTGGCTGGCCGTCATACTGCTATCGATTCTACCGTTAAACAAACATCAAACAATACTTTGCATCATTTCCTGTTATTCGAGAGCGGCGCACTTCACTGATGACGAGCTGGGCATAAAATAGAGAAGGGCTCTCCTTCGCGTGGCAGTGACACGAAGTCACTGTCAATAGGAATATCAGAGGAGATCAGTTGTTTGTGTACCTTGCTATAAACTGTTCACATTTAACCTTCACATCTACGTTGAATTACTGGGTAATTTCATATAAACTAGCTAATATGAAGGCATACAATTTAGTTTCTCCACAGGCATCAGTAATAGCATCATAAATTATCTTAACTTCTTTTCCTTTAGAATAATTGGAAAGCGTCGGTAAAACGGTAGATCGAAGAGTTAGGTCTAGATTTGATCTACGGGTAAGGATAGAGTTTCAATTTATTACAATTATTATTACTATTATTATTATTATTATTATTATTATTATTAATATTATTATTATTTGCAAGCGAATGGAACACTAAGGATCACGCTACAACTTCATTCCTTTCTCTTCGTACGGAGTTTTCTCTGCGTCCTATACTCTTTCATGCCTTCGCTTGCCTGCTTCCGTTGTTCATCTGTCCAGGCTCTTCGGGTCTTGTTAGTTTTTCCTGCGGCTTGAACTCCTTCCAAATTCTTCACTGTGTTCCTAAACGTATTCCGTTCTAAAAGCTGGACTTCCGAGATGCTTAACCTTCCCATATCCTTCTTCGTTTCCTTAATCCATGCTGTAGTGATCTTTTTTCTCCAGAAGTAACCAAATATCTGTTTGGCAAGCATGATTGCGTTCATTCTGTAAATATGTCCAAGAAACACCAGCCTCCTTCTCTTCATGGTCTCTGAGATTCTTTACACCTTCTGGTAAACTTATTTCTTGCTCTGAAGTTTTCATCCCCTTTCAGTTTGGACAGCTCCTATAATTTCTCTGAGGATTCTTCTTTCCAGGGCCGCTAGCTCTCCAGCTTGTAGTTCATGGACAGGCATTCACTGGTATACAGGAATTCTGTTTTGACCACGGTGTTGTAATGTTTTAATTTGGAGTTACATGATAAGCATTTCTCATTTTAGATGCTTTTTGTCAAGCCGTACGCTCTCTCCATTTTGAGAACCGATCGTCCACTGCAGCTTTTTATAATCCATTCTCCAGTATCGTCTCACCAAAGTACTTGAACTTCTTGACCTTTTCTATCCGTCCTATCTCTGTTTCCAGGAATTTTGGTCCATCTTTGATGTTCGTCATGAATTTGTCTTTTCTGTTGAGATCCTCAGTCCTGTTTGGCTGGCGATTCATTCCGAGAGGTTAATGTTGTTGGGTGAGACCTCTGAACTTTCTTATAGTATAAGAAAGTCGTCAGCGAAAGCCAAGCAGTTGACTTTAATCCCTCCTGATTTTCTCCCTAGACAGATCGGGATTATCCCTTGATGTTCGAGTTCTCAGTTCCGTATTCTCACTATCTTTCCTAGGACACAGTTGAATAGGAGTAGGGAAGGTCCATCTCCTTGCCTCACGCCTGTCTTTATTTCAAATGAATGTGAGAGATGCCTGAAGAATTTTGCCTTGGAGGTATTATTATTATCATTATCATTATCATTATTATTATTATTATTATTACAATGTCTTGCCCATCTAAGGAGCGTGATTGAACTTATTTATTAGATGAATTTGCTTTCTCCTTTTCCCATAATATCTTCATCCTTTCGCTGTATTTTCTGTCGCCGTGGTGGTCCTCATCTTGGGATTTTCGGAAATATAATGTTTGTTCACCCACGTTCACAGCCAAGACTACCCCTTATAATTTCACCTGTTATGCGGATTACTTGAAGGTTTTTCACCTTCAATTATCCAATTATTCTTGACTTTTAGTGAGGAGGCGCACGATTAAGTATAATTTTAGTAAGTCTTTCACTGTCCATTCTTTGAATTTGGCCATCAAGTTTCAATCGTATTTTTCTAATAGTGTCTGATATTTTGTCAGAATGCTCGTATAATTCAGGAGAGCTCCTTTTCATCCTCACTCTTCCTATGCATAATGGGACAAATATTTTTCTAAGGTAGGGGAGAGATCGACTTTTTATCTCAGTAGAACTAAGCTGTTTAGCCTAAAGATATTTTTGGCTCCTCCTTTATCCGGGCTTGGAGCAGCAACAGCACCTGTTGAGCTACACGATCCACTCAAAAACTATTGCATGTGGATTTATTATTATTATTATTATTATTATTATTATTCCTTCGTTATGCCCATTCATAGAGCGCGTTTGAACTTGATAGTTGGTTTGATGGTTTGTGCCTTCTTATCCTCCCAAAATCTCTTCATGAATGCGCTGTGCTGCATCTTGCGTTCTGTCGACCACTTCCTACCAGTTGTCTTTTTTGGTTTCTCCCTAAATTTATGATTAGCTACTTTGGTTCTAAAAGCTCCACGATTTTCCATGATGTCTTCTGTAATATTTATTTCTTGGATGTCCGCCTTAGTTTCTTCTAGCCATTTTATTTTGACCTTCTTTGAGTTGATTACTTTGAATAATCTTTTAGTTAGTCTGTCGCTGTTCATTCTGTAGATATGGCCATAGAAATTAAGGCGCCTTTTCCGTACAGCATCAGTAAACCTGTCGGTGAAGGAGTAGAGGTCCGCTGTTTTCCTCTTAATCCACATTCCATTTTCTCTCGTAGGACCATAAATTTTCCTGAGAATTTTCAGCTCCTGCTTTTCAATTTCTGTAATTTTAGAGTGACCACCTAAGCATATGGTTTCTGAGGCATATAAAGCTTCGGGCAATACAACTGTCTTGTAGTGTCGTAATTTTGCATTACGCGATATGACTCTTTTGTTGTAGTAATTCCACGTCAGTCTGTATGCCTTATGTAGTTTGGTGTTTCTTTCTACATTGGCACTACTGTCTAATCCTGATGGTAGTATAATTTCTCCAAGGTATTTGAAGGAGGGCACCTGTGAAATTGTGCCGTTTTCCATCTCTAGCGGAGTTCTTTTGCTATTTTGACGTAGATTTTCCATGTACTTGGTTTTCTCGTAGGATATCTGGAGGCCTGCCTTTGATGCTATATTGTGTAGTCTCTGTATGGCATACCTTGTTTCATCCTTCGTCTTAGTAATGATTGCGAGATCATCAGCAAATGCTAAACATTTCACATTGACCTTGCTTCCCAAATTTCCTATGTTCACACCCTTGATATCCTTTTCCCACTCTCTAATAACTTTGTCTAGAACTAAGTTAAACAGAATAGGGGAGATGCTGTCACCTTGACGAACGCCCGTACATATTTCAAAAGGCTCAGAGATTTCTCCAAGGAATTTCACTTTAGAGGTCGTACTTGTGAGGGTCTGCTGGATAAGTGCTCTGGTCTTCTTGTCCACTCTGAGTTCTTCTAGGGTATCAAATACTGTCTGTCTGTCCACAGAGTCATACGCCTTCTTAAAATCCACAAAGGTGACGATCGTGCTGGCACTTCGGCGAATCCTTAATATCGTCTTCAAGTTCCATATTTGTTCTGCACATGATCGACCTTTCCTGAAACCCGCTTGGTACTCGCCAATCAGATGATCTGTCTGTTTTTCTAACCGGTTCAAGAGAGCTTTGGAAAGGATTTTGTATGCGATTGGCAGTAAAGATATGCCTCTATAGTTGTTTGGATCTGCCTTGTCACCTTTCTTGTGCAATGGGTGTATTAATGCACACTTCCAATCCTGTGGAATCATTTCCGTTTCCCATATTTCTACTAGGATTGCATGAATTTTGCTTACAAGATCATCTCCAAGTTTACACATCTCCGCAGTGATGCCGTCCTCTCCAGGAGCTTTATTATTTTTAAGCGATCGTATAATCCCTGCTGTTTCCTGTATTGTCGGTGGCTGTGAATCGGGGTTGGGCATGGGCTTTTCAAAGTTCAGTCTTTCCTTTGGAGGATCACAATTGAGGAGGTCTCGGAAGTAGTCAGCTAGAATAGTGCAGTTCTCTTTGGTGTTCGTTTCTAATGTTCCATTTGCTCGACGGAAACATAAAGATGGTGGTTGATAGCTAGATAAATTCTCACGGAAGGTCTTGTAGAAATTCCTGGAGTTGTTTCTAAGGAAATCTTGTTCGATTTCCATGAGTCTATTTTTGTCATAGGCTCGTTTCTCCCTGCGGATTATTTTTGAGGAGATTTTCTGAACTTTTAGGAAGGTCTCCCATCTCTTAGTTGTTTGATGTCCATTCCACTGATTCCATGCTTTCATCCGTTCATCAATGGCTTTATCACAGGTCGTGTTACACCACCTATGTTTGCGTTTCCTTGGAGGCTGCCCTAATTTCATGGCTGATGTCTGAAGTGTTTTACGAAGGCCTGGCCAGTCCTTGGGGTCCTGCTCTCGTATGTCTTGTAGAAAGGTCGTGGCGTTCTGTCGAAGACATTCTGGATCAACTCTTAGAGATCTTTTGTGTTTAGGTCTGCATCTGTTGGGTTGGAATCTCACTTTGATTTGTGTTAGGTAGTGGTCCGAGTCGACAAATCCCTTCCGTACTCTAACATTTTGGATCTCACACATATTCTTTCTGGAGATTGCGACGTGATCGATCTGGAATTCGCCCAATAACGGGTTTGGTGATTTCCACGTTTTCTTCTTATGTGGGGGTCTCGCGAAATGCGTAGACATTAGTTTTAAGACAAATGTTTTACAGAAGTCTACAAGACGTTCTCCATTCTTGTCCGTTCTCCAATGTGCCGAGTGATGACCAACAATCCATTTGTGTTTCCTCTCTCTGCCAACCTGTGCATTAAAATCACCTACTAAGATTTTCACGTGGTGCTTTGGAATCTTGCTAGTGGTTTCTTCTAAGAGTTCCCAGAAGGCTTCCACTTTCTCTGGGTTTTTCTTATTGTCAGTGTTTGTGGGAGCGTGGGCATTGACCAAGGAGTAAGCTTTATTGCCAGATTTCACAGTAAGTACTGAGATTCTTTCAGATGGGGATGTAAAGTCAAGTACAGAACTGATGATAGTTTTTCGTACCGCAAAAGCTGTTCCAAGTTGTGTTAAGTTCCCATGGATTCTTATGGCAGGTTTACCCTTAAATATCCTGTACTCTTCAGAGTCAAAATGTTTTTCGTCCTGGTAGCGCGTTTCCTGGAGTGCTATGATTTGAATATCGAACTTATCCAGGGTGTCCGTTAGCTGTTTAAGCTTGCCTGTTTTCAGTAGGGTGTTGACATTAATTGTACCTAAGAAGGTCTTTTTCTTGGGACGAAGAGATTTTGAGAAGCTCCGACTCTTCTCTGCATGATGCTCCCGATCCCCCAGAATCCGATGATCGGGAGAAACCGGACTAGGTGTGTCCAGAGCCTGGGGTAGTTGCTGTGATAACGTGTTATCCATCATGCCAATGTTGCAAGTTGAAGATACATGCAGGGGGTGATCATATTGGTATGATCACAAGGTTACAACTCGATGGTTAAGATCGAGAGTTGCCTCTTGGTGTCTTCCGGCTAAATTATCATTTACGATTACTTAGGGGTCCGTGGTTAGAACTTCGGTTGTAAGCCGAAGAGCTAGTTCTTCCGCTCTCTCAGCCGTTGGGAAATATCCTCTTCCGCCGTCGAGACCGTTGACTGCAGTCCTTTTTGCCTCAGTTGATCCGCGGGTGCTTATTTGGCTTGGCCTTATTCACACCTGTCCTGCATATCTACAGGAGCATCCCCTATCAGCCATATGGGACGCGCCGTGTCGGGGTTGAGGCCCCCCACCCCAGTGTCTTCCGAGGAGTTATGTCTAGCGCTTACTCAATTCGGTGCCAGACCCGCACGAAAGCTGGCTGGGCACGGTATTATTATTATTATTATTATTATTATTATTATTATTATTATTATTATTATTATTATTATTATTATTATTATTATTATTATTATTATTATTATTTGCTTAATATTTCGTAACTGAGCTTTAGAAAACATGACAGCAGTCCCCAGAAAGAGCTGATTTGATCTTGTATATTGGTCACCGTATCCTTCAGAGAGAGCGGCGATGAGGCCGTCGAACATGAACAAAACTTCGTGGACCAAGAAACAAACCACAGAGGTTTTTACCTGGTTATTGCTGATACGAGCTTTGTGTTTCTCAGTTTCGTTCATCGAGAGGATGAAAATCTGTTTCCGTAGCCGTAGTTAAATGAATATTTTATACTTTGGAAATCAAACATGTTGGAGTGAACTATTGTTCTAGGCAACTGTATCAATGAATTTGTTTAGCATTTCTCATCTATATTCATGAATGCCAATCATCGGGTTTATACTCCTCCAGTCTCGGAAAACACTATTCCGTCATCAGAACGCAAAGCTTATTTGGATACCGTAAAAACACAATTTCCCCGCTCCGCTCCTGAATTCTATTTACTTTTTGGGTCCTGCTCTTCCACGTTCCTCTGTTATTTTCTTCCTTATCAAAGATATTTCTGCCCAAGGGTTGTGAAGTAAAGAGTTTAAAATGGTACTGTACGTAAAATGTATTAATTCACCAGGAAAAATGTTAATTGTTTAACCTTTTTTCCGTAGCGAAAACAATTGGGCATACCTTCATAATAGAATACTGTGAAAAGTTTGATATGAAAGTAATGTGGCTTTGCAACATATTTTGATATTCTTATTCCCAAAATCAAATTATTTTATACAGGATTTATCACAACTATGCCGACAAAAATATCAAGGATGCTCTTCGTGCTATATTAAAAACGATGATACCGGGCGAGTTAGCCGTGCGGTTAAGGGCGCGCGGCTTTGAGCTTGCATCCGGGAGATAGCGGGTTCGAATCCCGCTATCGGCAGCCCTGCAGATTGTTTTCCGTAGTTCCCCATTTTAACAATAGGCAAATGCTGGGGCTGTACCACGGCCGCTTCCTTCCAACTCTTAGACCTTTCCTATCCCATCGTCGCTGTATGACCTATCTGTGTCGGTGGGACGTAAAGCCACTAGCAATGAAAGAACGATGATGGAATCGGATTGGCGGCAAACAATTTCCTTTCAAGAAAACGAGGTTACTTTTTAACTTCCGGGCATGCGATTCAAATTGACGAAATTGCCGTGATTGCTCTGCATCACAGGAGGGAAGGGATGGAAGGGTAAGTGGGAAGTGGGAGGCAGAGGAACTGTTCGATGCAAATGCACACGTTTATCGTTCGTTTCGCTTATTCGCTTCCCAGCCCCTGGAAGCAGTGCACAGTTTGTTCTGCACAAATTGACTACTATGCGAACCCCTTGGAAAGATGAATTTTAACCAAGAATACAGGCGGCTTTCCAGGCATTTCGCGACATATCACGCATCCTGAATAGATTCCAAAGGCGACTAGCAGACCGTTGTGAACTATGCATGCAAGTAGGAGGGGGAGGGGGCATATTAAACGTCATCTTCAATCACACCAATGGGCGAAATGTTTCATTCCATTAGCAATGTAATGTGTTAAAGAATACACAATTGTTGGTCAGTAGCGTTGTATCTTCGAGCACCTCAAGTAATAAGTAATAACGATCTGGTGCATTACTTGACGACAGGTGTCTCTTGATACAGTGTGCTCTTGTACAGTGTGTGCAGTTGCGAACTGTGGATATTGCATGTAGGAGACAAGAACAATCCTGTGCGAGTCGAGTACATAAGCGCGGAGCATTATTTCTGTCTCTATCATACACCCAATTTCACCCCTCTCCCCCGCCCCTTCCCTTCCTGAAGCACATCAGCGGCTCTGGCTTGAGAAATAAAGCGAGTTCCTCAATTTGATTCCCATGTCAAGAAGTAAGGAAGTAATTTCGTTTTATCGAAGAGAAAAATTTTATTCGCCAATCCAATTGCACCATTGTTCATAAAACAAGAAGAAGATCATCCCTGATTTTTTGTCGATATAGTTCTGATACACCTTTTATATACATACAGGAGCACGTAGAGCCATTATATAGCATTGGTATTCTAAATCTTGACTTTCAATTTTTTCTTCCTCATCCTTCCAATATGGTCTGTCATGATCCTTGCGTCAGTGCAGTCTTTAGATCAAGTTACTCGCCGTTGTATTCTTGGGTGCAAATTTACACTGACTGACAGTGACAATGCAACACCAAGAAGGAGTGGTTCGAAAGGGATGAAAGTTGGGGAAAAACAAAGTCGGCACGGAAGAATAATTGATGTTTATTTCAAACCGATATGCAGGTTACACAATGCGCACGGCATCGACTCAGTAGGATGTAGGACCACCGCGAGCGGCGATGCACGCAGAAACACGTCGAGGTACAGAGTCAATAAGAGTGCGGATGGTGTCCTGAGGGATGGTTCTCCATTCTCTGTCAACCATTTGCCACAGTTCGTCGTCCGTACGAGGCTGGGGCAGAGTTTGCAAACGGCGTCCAATGAGATCCCACACGTGTTCGATTGGTGAGAGATCCGGAGAGTACGCTGGCCACGGAAGCATCTGTACACCTCGTAGAGCCTGTTGGGAGATGCGAGCAGTGTGTGGGCGGGCATTATCCTGCTGAAACAGAGTATTGGGCAGCCCCTGAATGTACGGGAGTGCCACCGGGCAGCACATGCTGCACGTAGCGGTGGGCATTTAACGTGCCTTGAATACGCACTAGAGGTGACGTGGAATCATACGCAATAGCGCCCCAAACCATGATGCCGCGTTGTCTAGCGGTAGGGCGCTCCACAGTTACTGCCGGATTTGACCTTTCTCCACGCCGACGCCACACTCGTCTGCGGTGACTATCACTGACAGAACAGAAGCGTGACTCATCGGAGAACACGACGTTCCGCCATTCCCTCATCCAAGTCGCTCTAGCCCGGCACCATGCCAGGCGTGCACGTCTATGCTGTGGAGTCAATGGTAGTCTTCTGAGCGGACGCCGGGAGTGCAGGCCTCCTTCAACCAATCGACGGGAAATTGTTCTGGTCGATATTGGAACAGCCAGGGTGTCTTGCACATGCTGAAGAATGGCGGTTGACGTGGCGTGCGGGGCTGCCACCGCTTGGCGGCGGATGCGCCGATCCTCGCGTGCTGACGTCACTCGGGCTGCGCCTGGACCCCTCGCACGTGCCACATGTCCCTGCGCCAACCATCTTCGCCACAGGCGCTGCACCGTGGACACATCCCTATGGGTATCGGCTGCGATTTGACGAAGCGACCAACCTGCCCTTCTCAGCCCGATCACCATACCCCTCTTAAAGTCGTCTGTCCGCTGGAAATGCCTCCGTTGACGGCGGCCTGGCATTCTTAGCTATACACGTGTCCTGTGGCACACGACAACACGTTCTACAATGACTGTCGGCTGAGAAATCACGGTACGAAGTGGGCCATTCGCCAACGCCGTGTCCCATTTATCGTTCGCTACGTGCGCAGCACATCGGCGCATTTCACATCATGAGCATACCTCAGTGACGTCAGTCTACCCTGCAATTGGCATAAAGTTCTGACCACTCCTTCTTGGTGTTGCATTTGCTCTGTCAGTCAGTGTATTAGTGTTAATCCTTTGTCTAAATGAAGGCGTTGTTGTTATAACTAGGTGATTATCGGCTTGGAAATTGTCTAAAAGTAGGTAGTTAATGAGAGTTCCCACTATCCACTGCTCCCACTATCCACTGCTAAGAACCTGGACGTAATAACGAAAACAAAATTACTAGTCTCACGCGCAATCTGAATAATAATTATTATAATTTTACTTTTTTACGTCCCACTTCCTACTTCTTGATGATATTATGAGGCTAAGAGGTACCGGATTTTAGACCCGGGGGAGTTATTTAACTTGACAATAAATCTACCGGCACGAGGCTGGCGTATTTGAGCACCTTCAAACACCACCGGACTGAGCCAGGTTCGAACCTGCCATGCTGCGCTTAGAAGGCCAGCCCTTTACCGTCCGAGCTACTCAGCCCTGTTGGAGCGATTTGATGATGGCTTGGTGTCGTACAATGCTGACATATAAAAGATAATCTCAGATAACAGATTCGTTAACGTCCCACAGGGATAACTAAACCAAGCTCACAGAATGAAGAACTGAAGAGAACTGCCTGCCTCCCTTAGATTCATAACACCACAGTCAGAATTGCCGAAGACCTCCGCAAGCATAACATAAAACTCGTATTTTCCACTAAAGTTTCTCATAGTTTAGGTAAATGTTAGGACAAATTGTCCCCAATATTACACCCTGGGATATAAATAATTCCCTGTACTTGCGGCAAGATATACGTTGGTCAAACATGCCGGTCCATTGCTACTCGCATCAAGGAACGACAAATAAATATCCGTCTCAACCAACCAGGGCAATTCAGCAATAGCTGATCACGCCTTATCGTCGGGTCATGATGTTGTGTTCCAAGTTGTTTGAGCTCTTACCCACACTAAATATTACAGGTCTAGGATTACACGGGCAGCTGTGGAATTACGCAAAATTCCTAACAATTTCAACAGGGACCTTGGCTATCAATTAAGTAATCCGTGAATGCCAACCATTAAGGATTTACGTACATAGTTTTCCTCCCTGTACTTTCTATATTGCTGGTTATTTTTTTCAAATTCGTACGTTCATCATCACCAGTTGGTTAATTCCAAGCTATGTGTTAATGTCATACTTTCATAACTTACGAACCCCTCTTATGCCCCTCCCCCTCTCACACCGTCTCACATCTTTATCATCCACTAGTATTTTCTGCATACTTTCTTTCCATTCTTCAGCTCTGTTCAATTCTATCCTGGTGCCTTTCGTTGCATTTATTTTATTTTCTATTTTCTTCTACCACATTCGTCCCTGATTCCCCTATTATGCCCTTTCCGATACTTCTCAAACACACATCCTAATTGGAGCTTATTGTTGTCGTCAGCTCCCGCTTTGAGCTCTGTGCCAGCATACAGCGAGCCACCTGGTGACGAACGAGCGTACTACTACAGATCCAACGGTAAAGCATTCTTAAATTCAAACCCTCATTATTATAAAAGACTTCCTCGTGAACAGTCGAGATTTTCTTCTGAAGGCGCGCAGAAATTTCTCTTGGAAACGTAAGCAGTTTCACTTTGTTTTCATGACAAAATTAATTAAAACTGAGTAACAGGTGACGCAGTAGAAATGCAGTCTTAATGCCAGCTTATTCCTTGTCCCGCATTGTCACTGGATTTTATATTTACAGTACATTCACTGAACAGCAAACATACTCTTACAGCTCCTGAATATTCAATGGTAAATATGTTTGCCCGACAGCCATGCTTAACTTCGTCAGTTAACTAGCCTTTATATTTGCATTATATTTGCTGAACGTTTTGAATTAATTTTCAAGCAATCAGTGAAATAATTGATTGTAAAACTAACAAAGAACATTTGTAAAATTATAAATTGTCATTTAGTAATTGTTTTCAACGGAAGTACGAGGTATGTTCTTCAAGTAAGTACTGATAGCTTTGCAAAGAAAAACATTATCATTTTGAAAACATTTTATTCTCTTTTGGGATCTACACACCTTTAACTGCTTCTCCTTATATTCACCACAATTATTAAGTCACTGGTCATTAAGGACCGCAATTTTTGTATGTTTTCATCATACAATAATGCCATCTTTGATGAAATCCACCCAAACCAGAGAGAGTGACGGAAATGTGTACGATACCGTCTGTAATCACGGATTTTTGTTTCAACTGCACACACGAAATTATCTGTGATGAGACACAGCCGACCACTCCGCGGGACCTCATGGGTACATGTTGACGACCTTCGTTGTACATTGGAACCCATTTCCTCACCGTTTCATTTCTATTATTATTAATATTTTTATTATTAAAAATACACCGCAACTGGAAAATATCCTGGTTGAAATGATCTCTTACAGCAGTGTGATAATAAAGTAAAGTCAAAACATAATTACCCAGCAACTATTTAATAACTAGGTACTACAACAACAAGAGTACTATAAACCATTCCATGGAAAGGAAATGTTACAAGAAATATTACTAGGTTAACATTCTAAATCGAGAATAATCTTATACAATATCACACACAAGTTATTTCCAGTGCTTAACTCTACGGCTTGCAGTAATATAGGTTGAGATTACTACCAGCTTAACATTACAACACGGTCATATTCAAATTCACACGTAAATTAAGTATATCAAAATACCTTAAATAAATTTTAAATTATGACTTACAACAACAATAATAACAACAAGTGTATAACAAACAATTACATAAAAAAATTACAGGAAATATTACCAATTTAACATACTAAATCCAGCATCACCTTATACAAATTCGCCCACAACTTAATTACTTCCAGCGCTTAACTCTACGGCTTACAATAATGTAGGTTGAACTTACTACTAGCTTAACATTGCAACACCGTCATATACAAATTCATACGTACATTAAGTATTTACAAATTTTACATGATGTCCTACAGTAGATTGAGCGGTCCAATTATTATTATCTCAGCATTATATATATATATATATATATATATATATACCACACTTGTATACAGATTCACTTATATATTAACTAATTCATATGCGTTAATACTACAATATATAGTGGGTGATCGCTGCTTTAGAATAAGGTACCGTCACATAGAAATTTACACACAATTTTCAGAACGCTGGAGTCTATCATTGAAGCATCTTACATGTTTGGGTAGAGGCACTAAGACAGCTGCAAGTAATGCATTCCAATCATCATTTCCCCAATCTACAAACGAATATTTAACATAGTTCATTTTATGCGGTCTAGCATTGCTTTACTTGGATGAGCTGCCCCAGGTATATAGCAGGAATTTCCATCCGCTATTGAATGTACACAGCACACTTCACACACTTGAAGGATGAATGCCAGCCGTTGTAATGTTCCATGCATTCATGGAAAAAGCATGGACCGTATCTCAAAGTCGAGAGATTGATCTCCAGAGTGTTGCAGTAAGATGCGGCACAACGTTCCTGACATATTTCTCACACGTAGAAGAAATACATATTCTAAAGTTTATGAATATTTTGACACCAAGATGCAAGTACAAGTTTGAAATGAGCATTATTCCACATACTTGGTACATGACAATACACAATTGATTAAGTTTACAGGTCTGAACTGCACCTGTCCAGGGCTGGGCAGGGCATTATTTGGACAACTTAGCTTCACAAATAAATACCTGAATTTAAATTTTCTGGATGAGGAACTTCGGAAATCAATCCCGGGCATCGAAGTCCCATCTTTACTTTCACCGACACAACAGCCACGCTCAAGAGCATAAGGGTCAATGGACTGTTCTTATAAAGTGAGCACTTAATATAAATACTTTGAAAGTATGGTATTCTATCATATGAGAGGAATACACTATACTACTGAAATGAGAAGAATGTTTGTTCCCAGTTAAAAAGCATAAATGTAATAAAGCTGATAGATACACAAGAAACCCATGTACATGGGAAAATGCCACAGGATCTTCAAAAGGCAAACGTATTCAGTCAGCAGTATGCAAAGGTTGTTGGTCACAAGGTAGAGGAGGAGACTAAGGCTAAAGAAGTATTAAAATTTACATATGATAATGATATTTAAAACAAGATACAGACTTTGAAAACTACAAAAGCAGCTGGAATTGATAAGATTTCTGGGGATATACTAAAGACAATGGGTTGGGATATAGTACCATATCTGAAGTACTTATTTGATTATTGTTTGGTTGGAGGAGCTATACCAGATGAATGGAGAGTTGCTATAGTAGTCCCTGTGTATAAAAGAAAGGGTGATAGACATAAAGCTGAAAACTACAGGCCAGTAAGTTTGACATGCATTGCATGTAAGCTTTGGGAAGGCATACTTTCTGATTATATTAGACATGATTGTGAAATTAATAACTGGTTCGATAGAAGGCAGTTCGATTTTAGGAAAGGTTATTCCACTGAAGTTCAACTTGTAGGATTCCAGCAGATATCTTGGATTCTGGAGGTCAAATGGACTGTATCGCGATTTATCTGTCTAAAGCATTTGATAGAGTAAATCATGGGAGACTACTGGCGAAAATGAGTGCAATTGGACCAGACAAAAGAGTGACTGAATGGGTTGCTGTATTTCTAGAAATAGAACTCAGAGAATTAGAGTTGGTAAAGCTTTATCTGACCCTGTAATAATTGAGAGGGGAATTCCTCAAGGCAGTATTATCGGACCTTTAGGTTTTCTTATATACATTAATGATATGAATAAAGAAGTGGAATCAGAGGTAAGGCTTTTTGCGGATGATGTTATTCTCTATAGAGTAATAAATAAGTTACAAGATTGTGAGCAACTGCAACGTGACCTCGATAATGTTGTGAGATGGACAGCAGGCAATGGTATGTTGATAAACGGGGTTAAAAGTCAGGTTGTGAATTTCACAAATAGGAAAAGTCCTCTCAGTTTTAATTACTGCGTTGATGGGGTGAAAGTTCCTTTTGGGGATCACTGCAAGTATCTAAGTGTTAATATAAGGAAAGATCTTCATTGGGGTAATCACATAAATGGGATTGTAAATAAAGGGTACAGATCTCTGCACATGGATATGAGGGTGTTTAGTGGTTGTAGTAAGGATGTAAAGGAGAGGGCATATAAGTCTCTGGTAAGACCCCAACTAGAGTATGGCTCCAGTGTTTGGAACCCTCACCAGGATTACCTGATTCAAGAACTGGAAAAATCCAAAGAAAAGCAGCTCGATTTGTTCTGGGTGATTTCCGACGAAGAAGTAGCATTACAAAAATGTTGCAAAGTTTGGGCTGGGAAGAAATGGGAGAAAGAAGAAGAGCTGCTCGACTAAGTGGTATGTTCCGAGCTGTCAGCGGAGAGATGGCGTGGAATGACATTAGTAGACGAATGTTTGAGTGGCGTTTATAAAAGTAGGGAAGATCACAATATGAATATAAAGTTGGAATTCAAGAAAACAAACTGGGGCAAATATTCATTTATAGGGAGGGGAGTTATTGATTGGAATAACTTACCAAGGGAGATATTCAATAAATTTCCAATTTCTTTGAAATCATTTAGGAAAAGACTAGGAAAACAACAGGTAGGGAATCTGCCACCTGAGCGACCGCCCTAAATGCAGATCAATATTGATTGATTGATTATCAAACATAAGGAAATCAGCTATATGGAAAATGCCTTTATGTCCATATCAGGCCTTTTTATTTCTGAATATCATATGACATTCTCAAATTAGCACCTCTGATTATCACACGTCACATTAAATAAGAGTTTATCCCTTTACTTATTATCGGACCCGATGGTATCCCTTAGATTAATGCATAAACCAAACACATAATTATACACTTGTAGATTACATTTCTCGTGAAGCAAACACTACATATTATAGACATCATGGGTTTGAGGTATTTTATGAAACACAGTTGCTCACACGCCCTTAACTATGAAAATCATGTCGCCGCTTATCGCACATAAGGTTTACTTGATTACCTTAATTATACATTACATTATCGCTTATACGTGTTCCTCCTTGGCGACCTTATCCTAGTATATTACAAAGTGGACACATACAACGTTGGTATCCTGTAAATAACCATAAAACATCATAGAAAAATATGAATACATGAATATAAACACACGAAGAATGAGTACTCCCCTGTAAACACATCGACATACAAGACACTTCACACACATGACTGCATTTTGAAGCTGTGACCCCTTTCAAGTCTTCTCGTATTGGTCCGGGTAATCGATACTATCCGGTATCGAACCCGTGTCCGTTGGGCTTCGAGGTGTGGGACTGAAAACCCTATCTCGACTTCATTTGAATACAAAATGGGACGAATCACTTCATCTATCGAGTCATAGAAACTACAACGCTGGTGGTAATATATTATTGGCATGTGCATACTCAATACAGTGTCAAAGGGAGGAAGATTTCTAATAAGAATATTACAACCATTGACAGCCTACAGAAACCGCTGCAGTGGCTAGGTATTCCTTCCCGTTAAGGGCCATAACTCTTTCTCTAAGTGGTAGCCTGAATCTGCAAGCTGGGAGAATTACATTCACTTTGTTTCCCAAACATGTGAGCGGAATTCACTTCGCAATTCTCTCTCGTCTTTTTACATGCACATAATTATTCATGGCTACCAAATATCATTTCTCAATTTTCCGGCCATATTCAGTCTTATTCTTCACATCACTATGTTTATAATTATTCTTATTCTGCTTTCTTCAATCTTTCATCAGAGGCATTTTACACGTGCCGTCTCATCCTTCCTTAACACACGTGTATCCCAAACCCACATTATATATGTATTAAGAAGATTATAATCCAAGAGGTAATTTAATGAACACAACTTCATCCGCGTTAATATATAAATCGTGGTTTGCACCCCGAGCCATTATCTTCTTCTTCCAATGGTCATCATCCTTAAAATTTAAGGGAAATAGCTGGATACATGCATTAAATTGTGAAGATTTGAAATGAATGTATTTGAAATATTTTGAAAACTCATATCGGTTTATAAACTAGGAATGAATTATGACGTCTGTCGAAGTATTATTTCCACCCTTAAAATGCTTCACACACAAATAAACAGTATGGAGCCTTACAAACTAATTCATGCAAGAAAAATCCACGGAATAAATTTGTGATATCCATAATCACGGAAGAAAACCCCAAATAAACTCAAACTAATATAACGCTTTACCCATTTGAAACACGTATACGGCGTTCACCATCACTTAAATTTACATGCGAGGAAAAGTTATATATACAGAATCAAAATTATTGCGTCATTTATGATTTCCTGGCATATAAAAATGTAGTGTACTCAACATTACTGCGTGTAGTCATGATGTCATCCGGGGGTACACCTCCAAGTTTAATCCTCGATTAATGAAGCCTCGTTAGCTAAGGATCCTTGGATCATTTTCTCCTAGGTCGCGTACATGATGTCTTGATCAGCAACCTGCGGTCGGAAGTTCTGGACGATCCCTGAAGAGATGATTGCAGGCACAATGACACGTTCTGGTCGATTCCCTCTGCAAATGCTGGTACAATGGCGCGTTCTGGTCGATTCCAATCCAGAGTTTGACGACCAATCACATACATATGGGGAAATGGGAAACTGGTTAATGAAGTACTGTCTATGCGTCTTCATATGACATGCTATGGCAAGACTCGAATGGACCACCCGAGAAGCGGTTAAGTCCCTGGAGATCACTACTCATTTCCCTTTTGTTGTCACATGACACAGTTAATGATTGTTGTTATTTTCATGTGAGGGTCACTTGTTCAATAGGACATCACTCCGCGGCTAATCTAGCACTTTCTATTAGATCGATTAACGTATCCTCCTACTGTACCTATCTTAATACCGGGCAATAGTGATTAGTAGAATATAGTCAGCATCTCACTACGTCTGAGCGATTATCAGAAGTTTTACCCGCTCTTTAACACTAGAACAGCTGAAAATCTCACATACCTAGAACAGCGGTAAGGGGTCATTTTGACACTTCGTAAGAAATGCTCGGAAACGTTCAAATTAGAACACAAAAAAAAGAGATGTATTTTCTTCTACTGTGTTTCTACAACTTTATTTTACACATAAATACCTGACATTAGTGTATGGACCTTTTATATTACTGATGGACACATGAATATTCACACACAACTCACCATGTTTCTGTTTCTCTAAGACGTTTTCACAAAATTAACCAATTGAACACCTTTTCTTAGTTAGTCGTCGATATTACAACGATTATACATTTTCAGTAATTCTTTAGGAAAACTGAAAACACGCTAAACACATTTTGCACACACAACTTCTACTTTTCGTGCACATTTTCCGCACACTGCTTTGAGGCACTTGCTGCAGGCATCGCTAGACTTGTTGCCTTTACACAGACCAACTTGGCACTTCTTCCGCTTTTTAGATGGATATGGTCCTGCAACTTCCTCCTCATCTTGTTGTTGTTGTTGTTGTTGTTGCCCTTGCTCGCCCCGCCTTGTTAGTTCACTTGCCAGCTGGATGATGAACTTCTTCCGCTTTATCTTCCTACCCGTTACTTGCTTGTAAATGACCCAAGCATTGATAGCTGTTAGGTCAAGGATATTGTAAAAGACATGCATTGGCCACCTTCTGCATGGAGCCTTGGTGGTATATTTACGGGACATTTGGTCTACCACATCTACCCCGTGTTTTGTGCCGTTGTAGAATGTTACAGTTTCTGGCTTCTTTTTTCGCTCTGTGCTGATTGTTACTTGAGCGTGTCGTGTGCTGAGAAGAAGGACGTTCTTGTTCTTCTTTCCTTGGTACACTGTCAAGGTGCACTGTGGGTTCCCAGTCTGTCGCAAAATGGTTGTAGAGTACAATTCACACTTGGACTTCTTCACCTCAGTAGGGATTTCCCGACGGATGGGGTTGATTGTTCCCACCAAAGAAGTATTTTTCTCTTGGAGTTTCTTAGCAAGTTGGAGTGATGTGAAGAAGCTGTCTGACGTCACGTTTCATCCTTGGTTTAGAAACGGCTCCATGAGGCGAAGTACTACGTACTCTCCCAGAGGCTGCTTATCAGGACGCGCGTCAACTTTACCAAGGTATGGAAAAGCATTGCAGATGTATTTTGAGTTCACATCTGCAGCAATCCAGAATTTGAGTCCATACTTGTCGGGCTTGTTTGTCATAAACTGGGTAAATCTGCACCTGGTTTTGCTGGGAAGTAATTGTTCATCGACTGTAATATTTTCACTTGGGCGGTAACAGCGAAGGCAATTTTCTACGAATTTTCCCCAGATTTCAGAGACAAGAGCGAACCTGTTAGTTGGCAGGCGCTCAGCTCGGGTTGATTTCTCGTCGAAGCGGAGGAATCTGAGAAGCTCCCGAAATCTATCTCTTGACATTGTGTCCTTCATGAATTGCTGTTCCTAATAATGGCCGGGTACACACTGTTGCCTGACAATGCAAACTGCTGTAATAAGGAATATTGTACAAGTGTCAAAATGACCCCTCCCGCTGTCCAGGGTATGGCATATCAGAAATCAATGAAAATATAAATATTTTGCTGGGTGCTATACAGCACCGTGAACGGGACGAAAAAAGATGAAAAGTCAAAATATTTGAAGGGAAATGATACAAGAGTGCGCACGTTATTAAAGAAAAATTGAAGGTGGGTGTCATATTGACCCCTTCCGCTGTTCTAGTGTTAAATATTATTCATGTGAACCGCTACTGATTTTAACATTCTGCATCCTCCTAATATGTTAATGTTGGAATTGCAGGCACCTGTATTCGCACACCACAAAAATTATTTTACACCATAAGGTCTCATTACGTTATACGCGAATCTGGCTAATACGGAACAGACTTCTGTCTAACAATTGCTAAAAATGAATAATTCACAATATTTTCTGTAACACTGAATCGCCATGGTTCACAATGACCGCCAAAGTTTCACAGGGAACGAGTAAAGACTGCGGCAGAATAGAACAGAGTAGATACTAGGGCTAGTTTGATGTTTCTTTTATAGCGAATCCGGCTTGCCGGCTGGAGAGAAGGAAGACTCCGCCCACAAGCGAAAAATCGCTCCGTTAGCAATGATCTCTCATTGTCGTGTGAATAGTCATTTTATAGCTCTTAAATTCTACTTTACACTAATCCAATTGCATGTAGATCGCATCGCAGAATCTGTAGTAATCTTACAAGCTTCCCCTTGAGAATTTTCTAGCCAGCCACTATCAGCAGGGGGTCCCTCACTTCCGTCAGGCTATGGGCGTTCAACATCTGGCTTCCATTAAGCACATCTGTCTAAGGTGTGTCATTACCGATACATTCATTAAGTAAGACATCTCCTGACATCCTTGAATAGTAGAAATTACGCTGATTAAAATGAGTCCTTAATCGTAAATTTCACAAGCTTGTAAAAATGTATTATTATTATTATTATTATTATTATTATTATTATTATTATTATTATTATTATTATTATTATTATACATACATACATACATACATTATCATTATAGATTGTTATGCCTTTCAGCGTTCAGTCTGCAAGCCTCTGAGAATTTACTAAATGTCGCCACCATCCTCGATTTGCAACTAGTGTTGTGGCCTCATTTGGTTCTATACCTCTTATCTTTAAATCGTTGGAAACCTAGTCTAACCATCGTCGTCTCGGTCTCCCTCTACTTCTCTTACCCTCCATAACAGAGTCCATTATTCTCCTTGGTAACCTATCCTCCTCCATTCGCATCACATGACCCCACCATCGAAGCCGGTTTATGCGTACAGCTTCATCCATCGAGTTCATTCCTAAATTAGCCTTTATCTCCTCATTCCGAGTACCCTCCTGCCATTGTTCCCACCTATCTTTACCAGCAACAATTCACGCAACTTTCATGTCTGTTACTTCTAACTTATGAATAAGATACACTGAGTCCACCCAGCTTTCGCTCCCGTAAAGCAAAGTTGGTCTGAAAACAGACCGATGTAAAGATAGTTTCGTCTGGGAGCTGAATTCCTTCTTACAGAATACTGCTGATCGCAACTGCGAGCTCACTGCATTAGCTTTACTACACCTTGATTCATTCTCATTTACTATATTATCATCCTGGGAGAACACACAACCTAAATACTTGAAATTATCGACTTGTTCTAGCTTTGTGTCACCAATCTGACATTCAATTCTGTTGAATTTCTTACCTACTGACATCAATTTAGTCTTAGAGAGGATAATTTTCATACCATACTCATTGCACCAATTTTCAAGTTCCAAGATATTAGACTGCAGGCTTTCGGCACAGTCTGCCATTAAGACCGAGTCGTCAGCATAGGCCAGACTGCTTACTACATGTCCACCTAACTGAATCCCTCCCTGCCATTTTATACCTTTCATCAGATGATCCATGTAAACTACGAACAGCAAAGGTGAAGGATTACAGCCTTGTCTAACTCCTGTAAGTACCCTGAACCAAGAACTCATTCTACCATCAATTGTCACTTAAGTCCAATTTTCAACATAAATGCCTTTGAGTGATTTTAATAATCTACCTTTAATTCCACAGTCCTCCACTATGGCGAACATCTTTTCCCTCGGTACCCTGTCATATGCTTTCTCTAGATCTACGAAACATAAATACAACTGCCTATTCCTCTCGTAGCATTTTTCAATTACCTGGCGCATACTGAAAATCTGATCCTGAGAGCCTCTCTGTCGTCTGAAACCACACTGGGTTTCATCCAACTTCCTCTCAGCGACTGATCGCACCCTCCCTTCCAAGATGCCAGTGAATACTTTGCCTGGTATACTAATCAATGAGATACCTCGATAGTTGTTGCAATCCTTCCTGTTCTCTTGCTTATAGATAGGTGCAATTACTGCATTTGTCCAATCTGAAGGTACCTTACCAACACTCCACGCTAATTTTACTGTTCTATGAAGCCATTTTATCCCTACCTTCCCACTATACTTCACCATTTCAGGTCAAATTTCAACTATTCCTGCTGCCTTATGACAATGGAGTTCATTTACCATCCTTTCCACTTCCTCAAGCATAATTTCACCAACATCATTTTCCTCCTCCTCATGAGCTGGACTGTTTGCAACAACACCACGATGATTTCCTTCTAAATTGAGAAGATGTTGAAAATATTCCCCCACCTCTCCAGTGATTCCCTGGAATCTATTATGAGTTCACCTGAATTACTCAAAACACTGTTCATTTCCTTTTTCCCTCCCCCCCCCCTTCCTTCTAGCACAGAAGTCCAGCAAACGTCTCCCATTCCCATTAGCTTCCATATCTTCCCCACATTTACCAATCACCCTTTCGTATCCTTCAGTTCTATTCTCAACTCTCTCATTGAAATCGCCCATTAGCACTATTCTGTCCTTGCTGTTGACCCTAACCACGATTGTCACTCAATGCTTCATAAAACTTGTCAACTTCATCCTCATCTGCACCCTCACATGGTGAATACACGGACACAATTCTTGTCCTAATTCCTCCCACTGACAAATCTACCCACATCATTCGCTCATTTACGTGCCTAACAGAAACTATGTTGCGTGCAATGGTATTCCTGATAAAGAGCCCTACCCCAGACTCTGCCCTTCCCTTTCTAACACCCGTCAAGTACACTTTATAATCTCCTATCTCTTCGTCATTATCTCCCCTTACCCGAATATCACTTACTCCTAGCACATACAGATGCATCCTCTTTGCTGACTCAGCCAGTTCTACATTCTTTCTTCTATAAGCCCCATTAATATTGATAGCTCCCCATCGAATTCCATTTCATGCGCCAAGTTGTTTCCATAGAGTCCCTCGCTTGTCAAATGGGAGGTGGGACTCCATTACTCCCATAGGTCCAAGGCTTGCTTAAAATGTTCTGAGCTCGGTAAATTCATGAAGCAGGATGCTACCCTACTTGCACATAGTCCAAGTGAGGATCTCTCCTCTAACGGGTTATGGACCACCGGGAAATTGTATAGTCCTAGCCGCCTGAGCACAAGGAGGGCCAGGACTCAGAATATGTCCGAGATGACCACTCCCATTCCATAGCAACTGGTATCCCGACTCTCAGGATCACTTACTAGGCCACTCAGCCGTTGCCCATGGTTCACGAACTAGGACGTGACTACAGTAACCCACAGACATGAACTATTATTATTATTATTATTATTATTATTATTATTATTATTATTATTATTATTATTATTATTATTATTATTATTATTATTTACGCTGGTGAATTGTGAGTTGGCACTCGTGAATATACGGAGGATCGTTGAGAATCCCCAGTTCTTAGGTTAAAACACTGTAAAAACGGAATCCGCGTTCTGACCTAGATGTTCTCTGCGTTTGGCTTGCTATTTCCTTCTCTCTTGGCAAATAGTGAGCGCGATTTCAAGGTTCCGCTGTAATGAGCTCTCTCTCCCTGTGTACGCGTAACCAGACCTTCACCCTCAGGGCTAGCGCAACGCAGCTCGTATCCCGGACTGGGCTAAATATGCTCATTACAACCAAATATGACATAGAATGACGGGGAGAACGGTATATGTTACTTGTTGTACCTCATGTCATGCCTATTAGCACGGTAGTGAACGGTTACAGTACATGACCTTTGAGCTTCAGTATTTTGCTCAGCTTCTACGCGCTGGAGTTAAAGCCTCTAAACGTCTTGGCATGGAACCAGAAAGGTTCTGGATTTGTTTCTGGGAAATCGCTGTTCAGAATGCCTTCAGTAACTAGTCTGCGATATAGTTTGTTGTAACCGATGGCGCCCCAAACCATTACACTCGGCGTTCGTCCGCTATGCCGCTCAACAATTCAACGTAGCGTCGAACACGAATGCATATATCACTATATGAAAGGCTGAAACAGAACTTGTCTGGAAACACTACCGCCGGCCGAGATGGCCATGCGGTTAGGGCGCGCAGCTGTGAGCTTATATTCGGGAGATAGTGGGTTCGAAACCTACTGTTGGCAGCACTGAAGATGTTTTCTGTCATTTCTCATTTACGCACCAGGGATGTTCTGGGGCTTGACCTTAATTAAGGTAACGGCCAATTCCGTCCTAGCTTCAGTCATTTCCTTGCCCATCCTTGCCATAAGAACGGTATGTGTTGTTGTGAAGTATAACAAGCCAGAAAGATTGTTCCTTCAGTCTTCTACCTTTTCTTGGCATGCTTCCCACTTTATTGACCTTGACACTTGTTGTGGTTTTTACCCATTTTTATAACCGGATGCTCTTCCCGATACCAAACCTATATGGAGGAATGTGTCCACGATTACGTGTTTCTGCGTTGGTTGGTTGGAATGTGTGTTGTGTATACGAAGATGAGTGTGTTGATACAAAGAAAAATACGCAGAGGAAATAAACAGATGCTATTAAATACCTGACTCTGCTTGGAATCGAACCCAGGACCTCCTAAACCGAAGGTCTCGAAAATGACGATCAGTCAAGGAGTGGGATCATGCGTTTTAATAGTAATGAGTGGAAATATGAAAGACGTCCGACCTATCGAAGAATGAAGGTATTGGATAAATATAACAGTCGTACTATATCTCCAGTATACGGAGCAGCATAAATTCATGGATATTACGTTTAACGGAGAAAATATACGAGTACGAAAAGCGGTTGTCTGCAATTGAGTAGACTAATGTAGAGGTTCAATTCCGGATTTTTCCTGAGGAAAATAACACGATGGAATTTAAAAAAATGCATTTGCACGTTAGTGTACGGACGTACGTGATATGAAAGGCACGAAACGTACTATTGGGTGGTCAATTGGTCTATGTGGCCACTAAACACAATACCGGCGCGCATTCTATCCCACGTAGTGGCTCCGTAGAAGGCAGAAAGATCCGGTGATGTTCATTTACAAAATAACAAATTCACAAATTGATAATCCTGAGTCTTTTCCCTCCTGAATTTTCATATCCCCAAATTCATTATTTAAGTTAACATTTTCAAATAAAAATCTTGGTGTGCCTGCCCATCAAACTTCATCACTTTACAGTCTACGCTGTATCTACCAGGTGCATGCATAGGTCTTTTCCTGTGTCACCAAGAGATGGCGCAAACGAACACTACGCAGCGTACGAATTTGACACATACGTCAGTTTGTTAGTCTGATATTAACCTACCAACACACAGAAGTTGAGTGCGCCGAACACTAGCGTCTGTGCTGTATCGTTTAGTGATCGTGTCGACGTTTTTGCCTGAACAACAACATTTGCGGCACGCATTTCTTTTCTTATTTAATCAAAAGGAAAACGCTGTGGAAACTCTTTGTTTGCTGGCACAAACGTATGGTGAACACACTCCATCGATTAGAACACGTGAGACATAGTTTCGGCAATTTAAGAGTGGTGATTTCAATGTGATAAACATGCGCTCCCTGGTAGCGGCATTTTATAATATGAACTCTTGAAACCCAGCAAGACCGATGCACAACACTATCATAACAAATGATTAATTTAGATCACGCATTGATCGAAAGAAGACCGGAATCGGACAGAAGGCATGGCAATGTGATTTTGTTACACGACAATGCGCCGCCTCACACTGCAAAACCAGTGAACGACACTTTGAAATCCCTTGGATGAGACATCCTTCCAACACCGCCATACTGCCTCGACCTGGCATCGTCTGACTATCACCTCTTCGTATCAATGGGGCACGCGCTAGCAGAGCAGCACTTCAGCAATTTTGAGGAAGTTGCCTAATAGTTTTCCGCAAAAGACAAGAAGTTTTCTGGCATGGAATTCATAACTTACATGAAAGATGTGCGAAGTTTGTAGAAGCCAATGGCCAATATTTTGAATAAGCAAAAAATGAATTTCCCTTCAAATTACACCTTTTCTTTACCACAAAACCCGAAAAACCTATGCATGCATCTGGTATAACAGAGTATCTCGGAAAAATAATGCATGACTGTAGTTTATAAAGAATTCAAGGCTAGCATTAGCAGATATTAATTATGATGAAACCCTGTACGTACAGTATATTCAGCTATATTGGAACAATCACTTGTAAGCCCAAGACTATAATAACAGGATATATCGGATTATATTACATTAGTTTAGATTATATTTAATTAAGTTAGGCTAGCTAATATTATGTAATAATTATTCGTAGTTTCAATTTGTATCAAAAAGAATGCTGCTCTAAATGGGATGAAAATCCTGTAGCAAGCAGAAAATTAAATTGAATTGAATTGAGTTAAATTCCAGCAGTATTGCGTTGCACTGTACTATCTTTTGTTGGGAATCAAGACATTTACGAGATATTGATTGCACATTGTTTACATTAAACTTGTGTTTTTATTATTCCTTTTTACAAAAAGTTGGATATAAGGACTTCCAAAATTTCCGGACGTTTCTATCAAGTTGGAGGAAGAGGGATGTTAATACTAAATTTGAAACAGAACATGATTTGAGGGCGGAAGAGAAGGAGAAAGCCGGACTGAGTAGCTTAGAGCGCAGGTCTGGAAGTACAGGTTGGTATGTTCGATCCTGGTTCAGTCCTGTGGTATATGAAAGTGCTCTAATATACCAGCGACGTGTCGGTAGATTTACTAGCCCAGAAATGTTCTCCTATACAAACAGAGGAACAAGCTGCATGGCACAACGGCTCTCATGGTCCTTTGCTTACCAACGCGGCCGCTGCTCAGCCTGAAGACCTGCAGATTACGAGGTGCCACATGGTAGGTGCAACGAGCCCTCTCGGAAATAAGGGTGGGGCCCGTATTTCGTCTCCTAACCAGATCTGGACTTGTAGAAATTCAGCAATATTACGGACAAGGGTGGAAATTGTTATGAATGTTACAGAAATATCCGTGGTAGTTAGAGGTGAAAGAAGGTGCGGGCGGGAACAGGTCTCATCTACGAAATTAAAGTTAATTTAAAATTTAACAAAGGTTATATTTTCTTTTCAAGATCAAGAAATAACAAGTATAACAGGTACTCAGTAGCATATCAACAAATTAAGAATGTACAATTGCAATTTGTTAATGGATTTGGGCTTCGAGCCCAGACACGCAATCCTTGAGCCATGAGCCCAACTTTACCTATGTACAAAGTTCAACAAAGGGCAGAAAACCCCAATCATGCCAAGGAGCACTAGCTCCCAATTACCCAGTTAAGCCTGCTCGAGGCACACAGAAACCAAATTTAAGAAAGAGCAACCCGCTCTCAAAGTTCAAGCCTATTCAAAGGCCACACCAAACTCCACCTTTAAGCTGCCCTCCGGGCACACCAGAACAGGGGTAATGATACCCAACCTTCTGAGGCCTATTCAGTAAAGAAACAGGTCAATTACATGGCCCAAAATTCTGATTAGAATGGAGGCGTAACTTGTACTCCTAATACCTTTTTAAAACCTACTTGGCACTAGGCCGCATACACAAGGGCTAATCCCATACTAAAGAGGTGACTTGTATAAGAAGACTTTATTACATTTAAAAAAAGAAGAAACGGTTGTGAAAACAAAGTCACCTCAAAACAATAGGAGTGGGAGCTCGAGAGGGTTAGCACTCTCTATCCCAATTTATAGTTAAAGAGCCGACGTTTTACCAAGTGTCTATTACATTTTAAGGATATGTTACATGAGAAAAGTTTCGAACCTGCCCCGAGGGTTAAACTGCTGAGCTAGCAAAAAATAAAGTTATTAAACGGCCATTACCTTGTGGATGAACTGCTGCCCCAAGAAAGAGGCGCTTCCCGCCCCCTGCTACATAATCACACTAGGAGGGATGTTACTGAAGTGGCCAGTAGACCAGAAAATCAGCAGTTTATATACCCTCGTGGAAAATTCGAGACGTTTCATGAATGATTACAACCCGCCCACAAAATTTTATTGGATAATGGCAAAAACTAATTCACCAGACGAAGAAGAAACACCTTGTTGGTGGAAAATTAATTACAGAAATTCCTTATTGGTCAAATTCAAAACCGGTGGAAAGAGAAGGGTTATACTGCCAACCCAAACAATGACTGAAAGAAATTTAGCAAAGAATAAACTTATGAATAGCAAATTTCTTTAAAAAAAAAAAGTTCCTTCACTTCGCACTAGGGTGCACAATAGTAGTTCTTAAGTAGTGCCATCTAGAAGAGAATGTTCACACTTCTTACTACAGAGAAAACAAAAACAAATCGAAACCGACATAGTTCAGAACACTTCAAAATTTACAGTAAAGACATCTTCTGAGAAACCGTAGAATTAATGTGGTTGTTAAAGTTCAGGCTTTCTCCAGTAGGGGAGTTTCAACTGGCGCAATGTTTGAATTAGCGGCGTGGAGGTGTACCGCCCGGTACAATGAAAATTACTGAATACATTCTCCACTTACGGGCAAGTTAAGGTGAAACTACTACAACATAAGTTAGTCGGTATTATTGAAATAAACATAAACAGTAAAAAATTGAAGTACCAAAATATGTTCGTAATTTCGTCCCCCACCAAATGTATGAAAAGTACAGTACAATTAATTTAGTACATTTTTCCTTTATAACCATACCAAACACTTTCCCTAAATGAATTCTTTGAAGGCCATTCGTTTATGAGAAATATTTCCTTGGTATCTTTTTAACACAGTCATTCAGCGTTGCTCGTGGGATGTGAGGATTTTCTGCACACGAATAGCGAGAGTTATGACGGTTCACGCGACCATTAAGGTGAAACCAAAACTTTTACATACGAAAATACGCTGTTGCAATGATAAGTCTTACCATGTTAACAGCTGAGATTCAGACTGCTGGTGACTCATGCTTGGCAGGTCGAACACGTGAAGGCTTCTTGCAAGGTCAAGAACTACGCGCGCACCTCCCTTACTGCAGCTGCCGTAGCACAGAGTACAAACACCGTGCGTTCGGTCGGAGTTTATATGAGAGACTGTGTAATGCAGACTGTACCAGCATACCACACGAAACGCTTTCTTACATTACATATTCAAATTCCCATTCCCTAGTATTGATACTGCCGTCGCAGGGATACGTCACCGCATTCCGGGGCCATGTATATTAACATACTTTATTTCTCTACTTGCGAGGAATGCCTCCTGGAAGTTTGGTCTACGTTACAGCTACATCCTGTATATTACGTATGTCTGTGCTGTTGCTGCTCCTAAATAGATAAGTAAACCCCTCAAACCCCTGGCCTGGTCAGGAATGGAACTGGGGCTCCCCAGGTATGTGGCACGTACGCTACCCCTCCACCATCGCAAATAACTGGTGATAATATTTCCAAAACCTCGGTATCTCTGAGAGCCGTAAAAGTGCTTAGTGGAACTTAAAACGGATAACAGAACAGGAACCATAATTTGTAGGTAGAAGCAGTATGACCCCCTATTGCTTGTCAGCTGTGAACAGTTCCTCACTCTGTGATATTACGTATTAATACGCTATTGCTCATATTGTTGCTGATATTCATACATATATGTATTCATTCAACATACAGAGAGAAAATTAAATGTGGTATACGCAGGGGAGAATCAGGTAAATTTGAATTCCAGTGTAAAAATCAAATTGTTCCGAGAACGCTTTCGCTGTTAACGTTTAGTAACGAATCATAAATAAAGTTATTTTAGCTGCAATTCGCAGTTCTCTGAAAGCTGTGCCATTTACATGTACATCATAGAAATAAAATGGCTACTTTATCGAGCAATACCGTAATGAAACATGTCCACATGAGATGCAGAGCAGTGCTTGCTCGCTTAATGCAGACCAGTAACGATCATTGCAGTCCACAACATTCTAGCCTGTAACATTAAATCCGTGTCGCTTTCATATTTAATTTGTGGTGTGTTTTTTGTTTTAAGCGGAAGTCAAGTCAGGGATTTTGACTTTTTAATTTTTCCGCGAAAGTTTTCTCCGCTAGACATAAACTCATGGAATCATGGATAAATTTTTGGAGTTGGAGGACGAGAGAGCGATTAGAGATTATTTTGTTTCTCCCCTCTTAGTAGCCCCTTACGACACGCAGGGACTCCACCCATAGGAGAGAGGAAGTGTTCGGATGAATCGAAAGTAAAAAGAGTATATCCACGAAGAATGGAAAGGCTCATGAATTGTCAGAAAATGAACGATATACTAGACGTTGTCATTATTATTATTATTATTATTATTATTATTATTATTAAAATCTTAGGACGAAAGTGCGAAAATGGAATTTGGATGTGAAAGAAATCATATGAAATCTATCAAGTTACAGAAAAAAAATTATCAGATACAATCAGGAAACGACGATTAAAATTCTGTGGTCACTTATATTGATTGGATAACAACAGGCTCGCAAATAATATTTTAAGGGGGCACATACAGCTTAGTGGCCAAAAAAATGTTTTTTTCTGTGTTATGTGATTTTAGATTATACTCTTGTGTGTAATTCCATGAAAGAATTACATTAATATCTGCAATAGTTCTTGAGTTATGGCCTAAAACGTTTTTTAAATTCCTGCAGGCACCACGCCCAATTCTGCTGTCACATCGATCGGAACGTGTTCATGCCTTGTTTCCGAGTTATTACTACAGGCAAATTCATTTGCCGCGGGGACTGATTGTCGATGACTTGCCTACTTTCTGACACTTCCATGGCACTGGTAGCGACATCTACTTTCTTTTATTATTGTTTGTTACGATGCCTACAAAAGATCCGCTGTTTACAGATATGCATACGTGACTTCTGTTTTTATTACGTAAATCTATTGTCTAGCGAGTTGTGTTTTAAAGTGAAACATTGGAAAGAGGAAATCTTCCTTTTTACTATGGGAATGCTATCAGGGAAAACTGTAATTCTGTAAATGAGATGACGAAGGCTATTTGGCCTCTATGGTACCACAAAGCATCTTCAGATGGCAAGCCATACCATTATTTCTGCCCAAACGGACCAAATTCTTGGTGCTCTTACCAAAATGACGTAGTGGAAGGGCAAGTTCGGGCTTAAAAAACAAAAATAACATATCCCTTTCTATAATGGAGGTTGTCAAACCTGTGTTTAACCCTTCTTTAGTCGCGCGAAAATTATTATGTTACTAGTCGCGCAGGAGGTAATCTCGGGGCTAAAAATGCGCGTAATTTTTGTCCTTTGTGACGTCGTTTTGACATGTTCGTTTGCAGTATCCTTCGGCATAATTAAAAGAAACCCTTTTAAGTAATATTAGGTTATTCTTACACAGTTTGTTTGATCTAAAATCAGAATACTCTAGACCTTAACTGTGACCAATGATCTTATGATATTACCTACGACGATCAAATCATATGCAATATGAAATAATATTTTTTCTAAAATACGTTTAGAATAGCAGAACAACAGAGAAATCGACCTACAAAATAAATAATATGCACTAAATATAAGGTTTTTTGCTTTTTTGCACACGGAGTAAACGTCCAGGTGATGTCACTTGTCACAACAATGATCCCACACTCGCTTACAGGATGCACGACAGGACGAGTCCAAAGGAACAAGGAGAAAGGTATAGGGGTGGGGAGACCAACAGTTCAACTGAGAAGTTCAGTACCGTGCAAAATGTAATCGGCCCGGAGGAAATCTCCGTAATTGACTAAAGGAGGGTTAAAAATTTAGTTAAAACAGATCTCCTGAAGATGTGTGTAGGAGGTCACACCCAGAACAATAATGAATCCCTGAAGTCCAAAATTTGGAGAATTTGCCCAAAATGGCTTTGCAGGGCATAAAGTGGTAAGTACAGCAGTAAATGATGCTGCTATGACTTTCAATGATGGTATGCAGAGTAGATTGAAAGTTCTTGTTCCTGGAGAATACTGCCTCAAGCCTTTCAGCCATATAAATGCTCAACGAGTCACTTACAGCCTTAAAGGAGCTCAACAATCGCCAAAGGAGGCAAAAAAAGTGAGGAGAAGACGAAGGATGAAAAAAGCATCCCAAAGAAACTCGCAAGAGGGAATCATGTATGCGCCAGGGTTGTTCTAGAGTTCATTCATTTCAGCTGTAACTTTAATGCTCATTTACCGAAACTTGAGTTTTTCAAACCGGTTTCCCTTGTAACATGAACAGTTTTAACATATGAGTATTACAGTTTGTACTTTACATCACTTTCTAGTGTTCTAAAAGGTGAATTAATTTCGTAGTAACATCATGGCCAGATCTCTTTTTAAAAATATTTTTGAAATAAAATTACCTAAAAATTAATGTTAGGAAGTATTGTTTTAAAAATATTACTTAAAAATAAAATGTTTTAGAAAACTTGATTCAGTTTGTTTCTCAATTATTTGGGAGTATACAAAATTAAAAAGTATTAGAATCAGTCCAAAATTGTGGATAATACGAGGGAAACGCTACTCTTGTGTGAAAAAACTGCAAAATTTGAAATGCCCAAAAACATCTTTAAAAATTTAAATTTTCAAAATATTGATAAATATGTAGTTTTACAAGGACCTTTTAGTCATGCATACAAATGTTTAGCAAGAAGGCCCTGTGGAAGCTGTGAAAATTGAAATTGAATGTTACCTATTTTAGATAGGTTTGAGCTGTATGTGCCCCCTTAAACTTAGCCTTATCAATGAAAAATCGCAATAATTGGCTAAAATAAATTAGTGAAGACCTAACTGAAATTGGAATTAATGGTGAAACCATTGAAGATAGACTAAAATTCGGAATCTTAATTTCACAAACACAAATTTTCTGTAAAAGCCCACCAGACTAAACAGAGGATGGACTGAGCGACGTAAAAAGGAACACAGCGGGAGGATGAAGAGATAATGGGAAGAGAAGAAGAAAATCAAAACTGTGTTAATAAGATGATACCCACTCCTTAGTTGGGCGTTCCCTTAAACGACTATTTGCCCCAATTTGTCCTCTTGAATTCCAACTTTATATTCATATTGTGATCATTCCTACTTTTGAAGAAACCACTCAAACTTATTCGTCTACTAATGTCATTCCATGCCATCTCTCCACTTACACCTCGGAACATACCACTTAGTCGAGGAGCTCGTCCCCTTTCTCCCAAGTCTTGCCAGCCGAAACCTTGCAACATTTTTGTATCGCTACTCTATTGTCGGAAAACTCCGAGAGCAAATAGAGCTGCTTTTCTTTGGATTTTCTTCAGTTCTTGAATCGAGTAATCTTGTTGACGGTCCCATACACTTGATCCATACCGTATTTGGTGTCTTACCAGGTACTTGTATGTCCTCTCGTTACTACAACCCCTGGATACCCACATAGTCATGTGCAGAGGAGTAGAACGAGGTGCAATCGGTACGAGATATTCTCAATCTCTTAGTTACGGGAAGAAAGCGCACAGTGCGAAGATGGCGCTACTGACCTAGTGTACATAGACGAACAGTGGTTGTCATTGTTACAATGGTGTCGGGAAGTGGATCACGCTATTTTCTGAGAGACCACCAGCCCAAAAATGTATCCGCGGTAAAGTAATAACTCTTTAATCCGAAATAGGACTAAACGCACCATCAGGGAACCTAGGTTCCCTGAGTAAAAGTATTCTTGAAATCTATAAGCTTTTGATTAATGCACCCTCACAAATGAAGGGAATGACGAGATCAACAGTATCGGCTAGTGTGAGTTCGAGTGTCTCCTGCAGACCGAGGTTCCGTCTTTGGCCAGGGAGATCAGCGCACTCTGTGAGGATGTGCGCCACCCTGAAATCAGCACCACATAAACAAACTGGGGAACTTTCCTCTAGGTAAGGTCCCTTAGATCTCTCATGGAGTATCCTCAACCTACAGCCTCTCACCTCGTCATCTTTTCACATGGCATCGGTTGTCTTCTTAATTAATCTCAACGTCTTTGGAGTTCGGATAGCTACTCACTCCGATTCTCAGGATGCCAACATAGTTCAACATAGCTGAGAACAAATATCAATAGAAGATATGTTCATAGGTCTAGGTGACAAAAGTACCATTTTTTGCAGCTTGAACAGTCAGTTCGTTCCACGCAATTCCATCGTGGCTCGGAAATCGCGCGTTGGTGGTTCTAATACCAGAAATGTAAGGTACCATCGCGGACTTTTGGTGTAGGAAAAGTGGGAAACAGCGGAAAAGCACTTCGAGGATGGCTAAAGTGGGAATCGTATTCCCTTCACTTAATGACCTCCCAAGCCCCCAGTCATGGTGCCACTTTTTAAATTTCGTGGCATAGCAGGGGAATCGAGTCCGGGCCTCCGGGGTGGCAGCTAACCACACTAACCACTACACCAGAGAGGTGGACACCTTGAAATTTCATCAGTTAAAATGAGTGAATACGTCGAGTTTTGAGATTCCTTTCGTTGTTGTCACGAAGCATTTGAAACATTCTTTCTTACTTGGCTCCCTTGGAAAGTAAGTTAACTCAGCTCCAGTCATCCAGAGTAACTACTAATGTGACCTTAAAACAGTCTTACGTCACTGGAAGCAATGTCATGCTCAACAAAAAGTACGTGAAGGAAAACAAGCCATATACTAACTAAAAGTTCCTTTTTAGAAGTTGCTTTGCGTCGCACCGACACAGTTAGGTCTTATGGTGACGAAGGGGGAGGAAAGGGCTAGGAGTGGGAAGGAAGCGGTCGTAGCCTTAATTAAGGTACAGCCCCTGCTGAGAAAATGGGAAACCACGGAAAACCATCTTCAGTGCTGCAGACAGTGGGGTTTGAACGCACTATCTCCCGAATACTGGATACTGGCCGCATTTAAACGACTGCAGCCATCGATCTCGGTCTAACGAAGTGTGCCATAACTATTGGCTAAGTACAGGGTTCAGTAAGTTGAAGTGATTTGTTCTTTGGTAAGAACTCGCGTCACCACATATCCTTTATTTGCGAACATATTTAAGCTTCTGGGAATTTTGTAACGTTGCCATTCAAGAAAATCCCACTACCTTTCGTCACTTCCTCCTCATGATCATTCAGCCTCTGCTAAATTACTGCTCTCCATTTGGACAACAGCCGCTCCCTCCATCAAATTCATAGAACATCTCCACATTCCCCACACTCATCACTCAATAAGTCAACGATCTTTCCTAAGCCGCCTCCCAACTTCAACACTATTAATAGGAGACAAGAGCTCTATATAGCATCATATAGAAGTATATTCTAGAGGGGTGTAAATGGTATCTTATGGATACGTTGATGTTAAGTGTGAAGTGGTTATACAGCCATCTTGGCCCACGACGACTCGGCTATGAACATGGACATACTCTCAGTTTTCGATTTGGATGATTGCTATTAGTAGGTTGTGTACCTGATCTTGTTATCTCTTGTAATGTTCGTTATATTTTATCATGAAAGTTTACACTTATTAATTGGTCTGTTGACAGTACAAGTGAAATTTGCTCAGTGTAGCTATATCTTTTGTGCTTCGTGAATAAATAAATAAATTAATTAATTAAATAATAAAAAATAAATTTCCATTAAAACGATCGGTCTCTCTCTTGCGTAATTATTTATATAGTTAATTGTTAATTTTTGTTACGAGATTCTTACGGTTCTACTGTTTGACACACGTCGTGGGCCAAGATGGCTGTATAACCACTTCACACTTAACATCAACGTATCCATAAGATACCATTTACACCCCTCTAGACACAAGTTAACATACCGGGCGAGTTAGCCGTACGGTTAGGAGCGCGCAGCTGTATGTTTGCATCCGGGAGATAGTGGATTCGAACCCCACTGTCTGCCGCCCTGAAGATGGTTTTCCGTGGTTTCTCATTTTCACACCAGCCAAATGCTGAGGCTGAATGTAAATAAAGGCCACGGCCGCTGCCTTTTCACTCCTAGGTCTTACCTATCCCATCGTCGCCATAAGACGTATCTGAGTCGGTGCGACGTAAGGCAAACTATAATAATAAATAATATGAACAGGTTAACAATTTTCTAATTTCCTTTCACCGAGAGAACCGGCAGTGCGGTTACGGTTCACGTAGCTCTGAGCTTACATTCAGGAGATGGGGAGTTCGAATCTCACCGTTGGCAGCCGTGAATATAGTTTTCCATGGTTTACCATTTTCACACCAGGCAGATACTGAGGCTGTGCCTTAATTAAGGTTACGGCAGTTACCTTCACAATCCTAGCCCTCTTCCATCCTGACGTCGCTATAAACACTCGATGTGTTAGTGTGACGTTCAACCACTAGCAAGAACAACTTATTTTCTACTTCAGATCGTTCTTGATTATTTCCTTGACTTTCAGAAGTATATTATTCCATCCGTCGTTGCAAAATCCATTAATCAAAAATTTAAGTTCCCCCAAGGAAACCATAATTTAGTTTCGTCGACTGCATTTGTTGAAAAACATTTAAGCACTTCAGCTGGTGCCCCGCGGCTAGCGTCTGCTGAGCTCACTGCTACACTGGGGCAATCCGCTGGTAATTTCACGATTGTACAGGTCTGAAGAATTTAAATGACCTTCAACATTATAGTTTCCTTCTCGGAATTTAATTTCTTGATATAAAGATCAAAGGCAGCCATTTATACAATTGGAGACACAGGTTTCCCCTAGTGCACGGTCACTGCACTGTCCCACATAGGAGACTTGCAGTGACTTTGTTATTTAAAAAATGAAACCTTAGCCAAAAGTCAAAGCCTCCCTCCATCTCCTTCATTATTCACATCTTTTACCCACCTCTCTTTTCCATCACATGTCCTAAATCTGCCCGCGTATTTTGGCCAGGGAGATGGTGTTGTACTTTCGGTGGCCCGCCCCACCCCCTCAGGGTGGGGAAGGAAAAAATTTAAGAAAATTGAAAAAGAATGTCTCAACGGCGCTCTAACCGCCATCATTCTGGAAAGGTGTAGTAATCCATCTGATGAGCCCACTGCTACACTCGGCCAAAACGCTGGTAATTAATTACACGATTGAAGCGACCTGAAGAGCCCAAATGTTTTTCAAAATGCATTTATCTTCGCAGCTCTGAAGATTTGTAGGTTTATTTTTTATCAATGTACATTTCAATTAATATTGTGTTCTTTTTATGAAATATTGTTAGCTTTGTCAATACTGATAATTTTCTAAATCAAGTAATACAAATTAAAACACTGTACTGGAAGTGACAAAATGGTATGTTGCGTCAAGTACCGCGAGGTAGATGAAGGCTCCCCGTGTTTGGCCTTGAGGAACTCGGCAACACCTCAGTCATCACTCCGTTAGTGACTCTGTTTAACAAACGTTATCTCTCGCACTCTGGGATCAAAGGAAATGACCGCACTTTGCTGACAGCTATTGATTCCCGTCACACGGATTAAACCCATTCTCGCTGCTTTTTGGTGAACTGAGACGTGCTAATGAAAGAGTCGATAGGATCTTTTAGCCACTAATAGCATGTCTTATCTGTGGAGTTTCAGATGAGGGGGATAAGAACATGAAAGACAACATAAGCAAACCAGCGAAGTAGATCGTACGCTCTTCCGATTCTCCTTCTAGTGACCCTCTTTCCAACATAAATTATTTCTTCTTGAATTTCTCCACTGAAATATATTTATGGAATGGGTGCAAAGAATGAAAAAGGAGAAAATGTATGTAAATACGATCTTCCTTCATTCCAATATGATCTGGAAAAGTATCAGCGAGTTTTTCCACTATTTGACTCAAACGAAAGATACAAATGAAATATATTGTAATGTGATGGTGGGTAAGTAGTGTAACGGTTCAAATTCCGTTACAAGTATTTATTTGCATTATTATTACTTTATCTATGTTATTAATATTATTACTATTATTATTATTATATATGTATTGAGCCGTATACTGACGACCCATAAGAGACAATCTGATATATATTTGCCATATTAAATAATTACCGTACTTAAAATTGAATTGCAGTCAAGCATTGGAAAAGTAGCCGATTGCAGAACAGTTGAGACCGGAAGTCCATGGGGACATACAGTTGCTGTATGTTTCGCATAGTTTCCTTGTGACCGTGGGAAATATTTAGCCACACCAGAAGTTAGCACATCTCGGCACGTGTAAAATTCGTTGGCCGTGAGAAGTGTTCAGCCAGTTAGGAAGCGAGGGTGTGGCTAATATGAATTCTGAACCACGCAGAATTAAAATCCCAGGTTGACCAACATGGATATCTGTGTGAAGAATACGTCGATATAGAGAAGTCAGTTCTGTTAGTTGATGGATTTCCACAGGTCTGAAAGTGAGAAATAATAAGAAATACGTGACAGCAATTATCTGAGTCGTTATTAAGTCATCAGGAGTGTGATTGATGTTAATTTCAATAAATATCCAAGACATTGTAGGTAACAAGCACGCTGATTGGTTGATTCTTTGAACATACGGGAATCCCCTAGCTTCAACGGCGTTGGCTGTTACTTAAGCATCCTATTCATGGGGAGCGTCATTCTTATTTTGTGAGTCGCCGTGAAGTGAACATCGTTCCGTACTGCTCTTTTATTTGTGCGCGAATATTGACACGTGAGTAGACAGCTAACAGAGCAAGGTCTTTTCGACCAAAAACAGTGCATTTATTTGTGAAGAGTGCTAAGTAAACTGGTGCAGTGATAAATTGTAAATTGCGCTATGTCGCGAATTCTTATTCTAAAGTAGTAGACGGTAATGCCAACCACAGACTGGTGTTTGAAGGAGAGACGGTTATCGGAATTGTACTTACGGGTCGGTCATGTATCGCGAAGAACCTTCGTATCGAACCGCAAGCCGCTCTAAATGACTGTATATGAACCCTAACATTTACTTAGTGTATTTTACGTGTGTTTGTGCTATTTAATAATGTTGGCTTAGTTCACAGCTAACAAGTTTTTGTTCGGCACGTGCACGGAAAGCGGTGATGAGGTATCTACTAGAATTCTTGTTTGTTGCAGTGTACAGGAACTTTCATCAAGAAGATGGCGCTGCCCTTAGAAGAAAGAAGATTGTTTCCATGTGCTGAATACCTGTTAAACATGGAGTGAAGCACCACCGGAGCGGGGATAAAAACCGCTACCGATGTCCACGGTGTTGCCAAAGATAAGACACATGTTTATAAATTAAATGGCATGTTATATGAATTAAGATTAATACTAGTGAGGCTTAGTGCAGGGACTTTCTTTAATATAATTTTTGCCTGACGGCATGTGTTTACTTTACGTTTGTGATGCTGTAAATATGGATAGGAGGGGATTGAATGATTTATCTAATTTTTCTTTTATTTCACGATTAGTTCGATGGGATATTGAGGGAGATGTAAGGATTTATTTTACTTTTATTGATAGTTTATGCATGTTACTTAGCTTATGGTTATTCCTATATTTTTGAATGTTAGAGGAAGCAGGATTAGATTGCCAAGATAATCCACTTTCCGAGTTAAACACTTGCGGCGCTTAGAGTAAATTCTTTTTTTTCCATTTAGAAAGAATAGTGACAGACAGATTGCATGACGCATGTATTTCAGGAGCTGTGACGCGAGTGGAGCTGTATATGCAACGTTGAATAGAAAGTATTCTTCTAATGTAGGCTGGAAACTGTTTCGTACAATGATTTGAGAGGGAACCGAATCCTGATTTATTATGAGAAAGTCTGATAAGATTGTGAGACATACAAGATAATTTAATGCATGCTGAAATATGAAGTTGATTATGCAGGCCGATTGCATTCCTCATAATATTATAAGAATTGTGTGCAGCGAGAACAGTATTGCGATTGTATCCTGTGAGATTAGTGAGAATCTGAATGGACAGGAAATTAATGTCTGGCCAGTGAATATGATATGTCAGTGTTGAATTAATAACATGCTGACAAGAAGTACTCTTGTCTATGTGAATTTTCGAGCAGTTGTGCAAATACGAGCTCGCCTTACAAGTTGACATATCAGCCGTGTTTATATAGGCAGTGCGAAATGAGATGTTGTTTCCGTATCAAAATCTTGTCGAACAGTGTCCAAATCCACAGAGCAGTATTGAGTTTTAACATTTCTTTTCGTCCCACAGCAAAGCAGGAAATATGTGACAGATGAAGGCACTTTAGGGTGCGCAAATGCAAGAGAGAAACGAAATGTTGCCCGTTGCTTTCCATATGTTTAATCAAGTATATTATTTGTTTTCTCTTACAGGGGTGTGTTTTGTGCAATTTCATGTTCTTCTGATATGTTGTCTTGTTGTTTGACGGGGAACAGCCCGAGTGCTGAGTGTAGATTTGTGATCAGTCTATTTCTTACTAGATCATTTGGTGAACCGCGTTTCACGTCGAGGCAGTGTAGTATATAAGTTTTCCCCTACCTAATCCAATGTGAATATTTGAGATATTTGTTGCGATTATCGTAAATATAGCGTAGGTAAATGCCTCTAGTAATTTTCGTATTTCATATCATGACCCATTGCGTCTTAATTTTCACTAAATTGTAACTTTTGCGGCAGCTACCCTGAATTTCAATCCGCATTATAGTGATACTTAAAATCGTGCTACTCCATACGAATACGAATGTGAACATGAACATTGGACAATAAGGTGAAGATATTTCGCAGTTCACAAATATTTCAAATGATATGATTTCGAATTTTTAATTCAGTATTTATTTGATTTGAGTAATTACGATTTTTGTCCATATTATTTTCAATTTTATTTATTTGATAATTTCATTAATCGTTTCTTATTTGAATTTTCATTTTGTTTTAATATGATTCGGGGTTATATTATGGAATAAACTCATCTTACCCCATACTATTGTTTATCATTCGGTATAAACCTCCATTATTCCTGTCATATACTTATAATTAAGTGATAAACTTCGATATTTAGACTTACCCTAGGCAGTCAACCCACTTCTCTGCCCAAACCTGAGTTACTCGGAATTTTAATCAGGAATGGAGTCATCGTCCTAGAGGGTTATCACCCCTGGGTACGGTATATTATTATTATTATTATTATTATTATTATTATTATTATTATTATTATTATTATTATTATTATTATTATTATTATTATTATTATCCGATTCAATTCTATAATCTGATCGCTTGCTTCATTGTAGTTCATTTATTGTATAATATATATGTGCGTGTGTATGAGCATCAAAATAAAGTGAGACTAACTGCCTAACATCAGATTTAGATATGTTTTGTGAAACCTTCTGACATTGCAACACATGGTGCAATACTGTTTCAGTAACTGTCGAGTCATCGCTCTGTCATTGTATACTTTTAGCAATGAGATCACATTTAGGGAGTTCCTAGTGTGCCTCAGGCTGTTTCAACGTTTGTAGCTGGTTGGAAGTGACATCATATTTATTCTGAGCTCTGACGTGGGTGTTGCACCATGTGTCAACTAATGACTGTATATATGTGCTGCATACTTATAGCTGCAGTCATTTGGATGGTGAGCCCACAGATGATAAGTGAGTAAGGTAGATACGGTAGTTCAGTTGGTTAGAAGCAGTTGATTGGAAGGAGATGAATGGAGAGACTTGCCATGAAGTCAATTGGAATCAATTGGAAGGAGACGAACGGGGAACAGTGGTATCGATACGTATTCGTCAGTGACCAAATGGATTATATGTTCCGTGTGTGTTTCGTACATCTGTTCACTCGAGGTATTGTGTCATTTAGGTGACAGCCGAATACTGAGTCGTCGAAATGCAGACTAACAGTTCCGAGTGAATTACTTGTAAAGTTGATTGTGAAGTGTGAATATAATTTCAAGCCATGTTTTATCTCGTTTGTGAAACTAAAAGGATACATCACCAAATTAGGTTTGAGATACCTACAGCTGATACCAACTTCATAATAACACTCAAAGTGTTCGAGGTACAGTCAAGTGAACAGTGAGGGATGAATTTCTTGTACAACTTTTAAATATCCGGTCAAGAGGATTTCAAATTTAATGCCTACAGTCTCCTTCAGTTATAATGCCAGAGTTTTATATTATCTTTTGAATTATCTTAGTAAATCTTACTCGTTAAAGTCAATTTTTAAATAATATATTTTGTTTATTATCAAATATAATTTATTGTTTCATTTCTATAGTAGCTCAGATAACCTCAAATTTTAATGGGGTAACCGAACGTCAATCTTCATTTCTCAAGGCCTGTATGTTATGCTGTCAAAGTAAGCATATTACCTCACACCCTAAAGATATTCAAGACACTCACTCTATTATCGTTACATCTACGTATTTGTAGCTGGCGCCCATCAACAATTGTATGTTTAAGTAATCAGGTAAGTACTAAGAGTGAGTACATAGTCCGACTATTGAGCATTTTATTTCATGAATATTGTAATATCGTTTCACTCATATGTAGTTACATAATATGTAACTCGCCCTTTCCACTATATATAAATATATTATTTTTTTAAATATAGTGGACTGGGCGAGTTGGCCGTGCGGTTAGTGGCGCGCAGCTGTGAGCTCGCATCGGGGAGACAGTGGGTTCGAGTCCCACTGTCGGCTGCCCTGACGATGGTTCTCCGTGGTCTCTCACTTTCACACCAGGAAAATGCTGGGACTGTACCTTAATGAAGGCCACGGCCGCTTCCTTCCTATTCCTAGGCTTTTCCTCTCCCATCGTCGCCATACGACCTATCACTGTCGGTGAGACGTAAAGCCACTAGAAAAATAATTAAAAATATAGTGGTAAGTAGTCACTGTAGATACACGCAACAACCGGCAGTGTTAACTCTAGAATGTATTAGCTAACGAATAATACACTGACTGACAGAGCAAATGCAACACCAAGAAGGAGTGGTCAGAACTTTATGCCAATTGCAGGGTAGGCAGACGTCACTGAGGTATGCTCATGATGTGAAATGCGCCGCTGTGCTGCGCACGTAGCGAACGATAAATGGGACACGGCGTTGGCGAATGGCCCACTTCGTACCGTGATTTCTCAGCCGACAGTCATTGTAGAACATGTTGTCGTGTGCCACAGGACACGTGTATAGCTAAGAATGCCAGGCCGCCATCAACGGAGGCACTTCCAGCAGACAGACGACTTTACGAGGGGTATGGTGATCGGGCTGAGAAGGGCAGGTTGGTCGCTTCGTCAAATCGCAGCCGATACCCATAGGGATGTGTCCACGGTGCAGCGCCTGTGGCGAAGATGGTTGGCGCAGGGACATGTGGCACGTGCGAGGGGTCCAGGCGCAGCCCGAGTGACGTCAGCACGCGAGGATCGGCGCATCCGCCGCCAAGCGGTGGCAGCCCCGCACGCCACGTCAACCGCCATTCTTCAGCATGTGCAAGACACCCTGGCTGTTCCAATATAGACCAGAACAATTTCCCGTCGATTGGTTGAAGGAGGCCTGCACTCCCGGCGCCCGCTCAGAAGACTACCCTTGACTCCACAGCATAGACGTGCACGCCTGGCATGGTGCCGGGCTAAAGCGACTTGGATGAGGGAATGGCGGAACGTCGTGTTCTCCGATGAGTCACGCTTCTGTTCTGTCAGTGATAGTCACCGCAGACGAGTGTGGCGTCGGCGTCGAGAAAGGTCAAATCCGGCAGTAACTGTGGAGCGCCCTACCGCTAGACAACGCGGCATCATGGTTTGGGGCGCTATTGCGTATGATTCCACGTCACCTCTAGTGCGTATTCAAGGCACGTTAAATGCCCACCGCTACGTGCAGCATGTGCTGCGGCCGGTGGCACTCCCGTACCTTCAGGGGCTGCCCAATGCTCTGTTTCAGCAGGATAATGCCCGCCCACACACTGCTCGCATCTCCCAACAGGCTCTACGAGGTGTACAGATGCTTCCGTGGCCAGCGTACTCTCCGGATCTCTCACCGATCGAACACGTGTGGGATCTCATTGGACGCCGTTTGCAAACTCTGCTACAGCCTCGTACGGACGACCAACTGTGGCAAATGGTTGACAGAGAATGGAGAACCATCCCTCAGGACACCATCCGCACTCTTATTGACTCTGTACCTCGACGTGTTTCTGCGTGCATCGCCGCTCGCGGTGGTCCTACATCCTACTGAGTCGATGCCGTGCGCATTGTGTAACCTGCATATCGGTTTGAAATAAACATCAATTATTCGTCCGTGCCGTCTCTGTTTTTTCCCCAACTTTCATCCCTTTCGAACCACTCCTTCTTGGTGCTGCATTTGCTCTGTCAGTCAGTGTAATTGCGTATACAATTACACCAGTTCCCTTTCTTTATCTCTCCCTCTGTCTGCTCTCACTATTCTGTCACACTGGTTACTCACTTTATCGCTTACAAACTAAATCACAGTACACACTGTTCTACAATAGTTATTTAGACCTAGAACAGTTCACAAGTTACCCTCGCTCTACGCTATCACGGTGGATCAGTACACAGCTTGGGCGTGCACAACACAGTTTTAAAATTCCATATGTTGTCCGTACACTCACAAGAGTTCGTTCACTGTCCCTTGCTGCTCAGCTGCAATGCCCCGCACGCACAACACTTAGTCACTGTGCGCCCACTGACTAATCCAGTGCTCCAAAGTAGCACTCTGACTGAACTGATACGAACCACTGACAGAACATGTTTCTTACATTTTTACAATTTGCTTTACGTCGCACTGACACAGATAGGTCTTCAGGGCTACCAACAGTGGAGTTGAAACCCAATATCTCTCGGATGCAATCTCACAACTGCGCGCCTCTAACCGCACGGCCAAAATAACGAATTATTTAATTTTATATTTTTTGATGATTATTGATCTTAGGTATGTCCTCTTGAATTTGCTGAATAATACATATATTTAGTAACGTAGGAATTCTTTAAACAAACGATTCAAGGGAAAGCAGTGTGGACCTGGCAGTCTTCGCAACTTTGCTTCAATTGGTTCTGCACCGAACCACGCACTCCACCCCAAAGGGACTGTTGCATGATGTAAATACGTACAACAAACCACAAGCAGTAGGGAAAACATTTGTACACAATGATAGTTTACAATATGCTGTCAGAGACTAACTTAGTCCCATCTTCAGGGACCTATCTGATTTACAAGCACTGAAAAAATGTTTACATGGTCGTACCCAAAATCAGAATTAGTGCATCAACAGTGTTATTTTGTCAAGAATTCCGAAAGTGGTGTTCGTGTCAATTAATGCTTTTCATTTTGGTGTTTACGTGCTGTAATGACTTCTAACAATGACAACTTGCCAAGGTGTAACGCATTGAAGGAACTTGGTATTAGCGTTGTGTATCACACCATAGAAGCAATGTACAAGCTTGACAAACAAATGGTTAGGGCTTCAGAGCAAACATTGAGAGAAGTGGAAAATAAGACACGAGAGAAGATAAGAAGATTAAAGAGAAGGGTGAAGGAAACCTACCAGGAGATAAAGGCTGTTAGAAATGAACTCGATGGATGAAGCTGTACGCATAGACCAGCTTCGGTGAAGGGATCATGTAAGGCGAGTGGTGGAGGCCAAGTTACCTAGGAGAGTAATGGGCTCAGCCATGGAGATAGAGGTAGATCATGCAGACGACGGCTAGACTGAATTTAAAACAATTTAAGAGGTATAGAAATAAACAAGGCCACAGAGTGAGTTATAAATAGAGGATTGTCATGTCGTGTAGTAAATTCACAGTGACTTGCTGACTGAACAATCTATAATGAAGACGTTACGTACGTATGCATGTACTGTATGTACAGTATATGTTAGATATTTACTTCGACTCTACTTATTCTACTTTGAATTAATATATATTGGGAAGTTTCCCTTCGTAGCGTCCAACAGCTATTTTATACTTTGTACTGAACTTCAGGCTCTTAGAATACCCTATCGGAAATTGCCACATTATATTATTTACACCTCGTCTTACGGGTTACAAGATAGCTCACCTCATTGTTAAAGTTTCTATTGTGTTCGCATCTTCAGCTCCTAAGGGAGGAAGCTATTTGCACCGGAAATTCTAAAGGAGAATGTATAATTGGTTTAGCACGGCATTAACAAGGAAATTACGGATCACCTCTCGGACACTGTAAGGTGTACCTCAAACAATTAGGCTTACAAAGGCCAATTGCTTGCTATTGTCTAGATCCCTCCACGTCTGTTCTAAGCATTAATACCATTCCGGTGACGTGATTTACGAGGAAATTGTTAGCTTTTGGCAATATTGTAACTGGGGAGTGGGAATGACACAGGTCATCGAGCTGCTGGCGGACACGAACTCTGAAACGTGCAGTGGTCCCGTAGTGTGGTACCAAGATGCTTCACAGGAGAGCTGAAATTGACCGCTGATACTTCTCACATCCCCTTCATACTGTTATGGTACACAGGGCCTTAGGCCTGGACGACGTATCAATAAGTAAATTTTCTATAGCCTGTAACGGATAAGAATATTTGAATTCAACAAAATAAAACAGAAGTTCAATTCTTCTATTAACTTTACTAAATTAAATCCATTAAATAAGTAAAGAAATTATAAAAACCCTTAATCCCAGAAACAATAATAAAAAATTAAGTGATAAAGGTAAATAAGCCTTCCATGCTAAATATATTAATTTATCATACCGAAATCGTGGAAGGGTTCCTCGGACCCAGATAAATATAAAGGCTAAAAAAGTTAACTAAAAAAAATTGATAAAACATCTCCTCCCAAGAAAATTATACAAAACAACATTCTTATAAACAAAATACTAGTATATTCAGCTAAAAAAATTAATGCAAATCCACCATTTCTATACTCAACATTAAATCCCGAAACCAACTCCGATTCCCCTTCTGCAAAATCAAAAGGAGTTCGATTAGTTTCCGCCAAACATGATGAAAATCATGCTAACATAAGGGGAAAGGTTAAAAATATAAATCACACATAGCCTTGAAGACTCATAAATCTTATTTTTGTGATTCTTTTATTTACTGTTTTTCTTAGTAACAAGTAAAAAATTTGAATATTTCAATAAAAATAAATATGTCTTTTACATTTCAACATTTGTGCTCTGGGAGCACTAGGAAATGACTCCGTAATAGACTAGCAGGCCTTAAAACATCCATGTAAAGTTAGAGCACCGTGTGAAAGATCGCTACTCTTTAAAAAAAGGAATTAAATTAGGCATCCAAATAGGGAAAACTCCGTACAATAAACAGGAACAGAGCTATACTACTGGGGGTTGCGCCAGTTAAGTTTGGACGATTATGACGTACCTCTAGTCATTGGCGATTCCTTTACTCCAGACCCACTTGTGCTCAATGTGATACCCACAGGCACATACTGTTTCCCTACGTCTCAATATCCACTGTGCAAGACTTCGTCGGAGTACAGGAAGAATAATATTGTCTCATATCTCGTTGCACACTTTCCAAAATCCACAATAGTGGCGGGACGCCTAGAAGAAAGCCCTCTTTTCAGGAGATCAAAGGCACAGAATATCATCGGCGAGGCATTCTTGGATTTGAAAGGGATGTCACTAAAGCGTACGACACGGACACCGTCTCTGCGTCTTTTCTCTCGTAATAGGTGACTGATGATCCGGCAGTGTGACTGGATGCTTTATCCTTGTAGATCCAGATTTTTGAAGCATTCTCACCGTACATTAGAGCGGGGTCAATGACGTTCTTCTTAAAGTAGGTAGCATTGATGATAACATTTTTCGGATTCTGAGTTTACTCCGCGCAAATATCCTCCCGCTACCATGATCTCCCTCGCAAACTTTTCTTCGTTTTCCTTGACGAATTTCGAGTGCCTCCTTTTGGCCCTTTTGGGCGATAGTAAATTCCCCAGAGCTTGTTGGTGTCGTCGAAAGAACTTCACCCAGAGTAGCAAATGACTGCCATTTATCCCCTGTTAGGTCGTTTTCGTACAGTGAACCGTTCTTTATTGTTCCTTGCTTCCAAAGCATGTCCACGTGCCTTATGCCGCTTTATCAGGTTCAGATCTTCTTTAATTTTACGGACCTTCAGATATGTTGTGCAAAAAGTAAGGTGTCCTTCTGTTGATGGATTTTCCTTTAAGACAGCAGCCTTTACCTTCTTAATGATTTGCTAAGTCCTGGAAGGTCGAACCCTATTCCGCGGCAGGTTTTTCGGAGTTATTGTTTCTTACTAGTGTCGAGACCTTTAATTTTACAGTTTTGTACAATCCTCGATAATGAGGAATTATCATCGGGAAGGCCAACAATGTAGCCTTGCCATATATCTGCAATTCGGCAGGCCATAAGGTAACAATGGTATGATATGACTCTACACGGCACTTCTCTAAATCACATTGACCAGACAAAAAAAAAAATGAACGACATGCAGCTGCTTCAAGGTTGGGCAAGTGTGCTCAAGGTCGTATCCTGTATTAACTGGAGAAAATCTCCGTAAATTGAACCAAGAACAAAGCAGAAATTTAAATATAGAAAAGCCCGGCTACTCAAAGAGAATAGGGATACCAAAACATAACTAACGATCCCCGAGAAATTGCTTGTTAACTAAATGTAATGGGAGGTAAATGCCCGATGACACGGAGGATAAACCCATGCTAAACTACGACTAGGGGGATGAAGAGATACAACTGAAAGTTGATAAAGGTGAACGAGCGTTCACACTCGAGCTTTCTTTAGAAGTCTTTAGAGTAAAAAACTTACGTAGAGAAGAAGACTACTTTATTAAATAACATAGAAAATGTGGAAGTTCCTACCCTTAGCTTTATACGCTAGCGCTGTGAGAAAGATCTCCGCCCGTCAACAGATTTTAAAGTTTACATTATGCAATGAGGAGCCAACCCTGTTAGCTTACCTGGCTTGCTTCCAGTGGCCTGCCGCCCGACCTAAAGAGGTCTGTATTCGAGGACAAGAGAACCCGTTAAGACATCTGAACGCACGCACAACCCTTTCTTTCACCGGCTCAGGGACGGTGCCCCTGGGCCGAGAAGTTTGTGGCTTGTCGACCTCAGTTAGGCCTTGAATGCCTTGTCGTGATTGTTATATGCTGTGCCAATAATGTTTTAGATGTGCGGGTTAGCATGGTACTTCTACGTCTTTAATTGGCCAGTGTGTGGCCTGGCGCACATGCGCAGGAGACCGTGCTTTTTGTTAAGCGTTATGAATTAGCATGTGGCTCCTTTGATCAATAAAGCAGCAGTACGGACGTAAGCCACCCATCCATTGTGTGACCACGCCCGATGTTGCTTAACTGTCATTGCAATTTACTCTCTGTTTCAGTGCCTTAAGGAAGTGAGGTCTTTTGCATTGCGGGGTGGGTTGGGGGTCTGGTTTCTTGACGGGTTCGGTGGAGTTTGGTAGGTTAGTTTAGGATTATCTGTCGGCTTGGCATGGCGGGTGGGTTTTTGCGGGGTTTGGGTCGAGAGTAACTTGATCAGGAGTAGGTTTAGGAGGGTGGTTATGTCTTGGCTGGGCTGGCTGGTGTTGGCATGAGTGAGGGGAGTGGGGTTCGGGGTGGAGGGATTTTGAGGTTTACTAGAGGGGGAGGTTATGTGTGTGCATGTCTGTGTCGTGACTGTTTGTAGTGAGCTTGAATTGCCTTTTTCACAAATGGGCAGCCAGGGAATGAGGCAGCATGGCTGCCTTGGCAGTTAGCGCACCTCGCCTGGTCCTGTGGTACCGTGCAATTAGTATGGCGGTGATTACCCCCACATCAGTTGCAGCGGGTTGCCTCTGAGCACGAGGCTGCAGAGTGGTTTAGTTTCACGCAATTAAAACATTGTGTTATGAGTGTGGGGCGGGAAGGTTGGCAGGTTCGAGTTTCTGTGGTGGGGGTTGAGTGTGGTGGTGCCTTCATTGACTTTGGGGCAGGTGTTTTACGCCTGATCCTATTCTGCGTGTACCTGGAGTGTGAGACTGAGCCCGGTTGTCAGACTGATGGGGTCTCAGTCCCGGGTTCGGTTGCTGGCAGTGGGGGGAGGGTGGAGATTTGTCTATTAAGTGATGGTAAATCCTCTGTTTGTGTTGCTTGGGTTGAGAGGATGTCCGTATCTGGTGGCAATGTGACGTCGGTCTGAGTTGCTAAGTGTCCATTGGCTTTGCGGGTTTGTGAGTATTTAGTGAATTGGCGTGGTGGAGGGTTGGTCTGACTATTTTGTGTTTGATGGCCGGTGTGTTTTGCGTTTCTGTGTCATCAGTTTCGACGTCTTCACGGCAGACTTGGTATTGGGGAAAGTGGAGTTCTAGCTGGTCCCTGATTTTGATGTATCCCCTTTTGTTTTGTGGGGATGTGAGAATGTAGCCGTTCTCTGCTTCCTGTAGGAGTGTCGTATGTTCCTGAATCGTATGTATGGCTGTGTATGCGAGTTTGCGGTGGTCGTGTAGTGCCTGTAGTTTTGATTGTGGGTCGAGGTTAGGATGAAGCGGGCCCATCTTGAGCAGACGTTGTCGGAGCGGATTGGTAGGGGTTGGTGGTAGGGTGATTTAGGATTTAGGAAGTCAGTGGACATCTTGGTGACCGGCGTGTAGGGGTTCTGGCTACTCAGTCCACCAGGCCGGTCCCGGCAGGGTTTGGGAAGGTCTGACATGGGTGTTGTTAAAACACTGGAAGGTCAAACTACGCAGAGGACCGGATTTTTGCTACCTGGCGCGGCTATGTGAGTGCCGTCGGTTGAGGTATAGGTATCGTATCTCAACGTTACAAGAACCGAGCGAGTGACTTCACTGAGTGCAACTGACAAATTGCTTTTTGCCTGAGCAAAGGCAGGCAGGCTGGTTGTTGGCTCTGGTCAGGTCTACTTTCGCTGGGTGACTGGTGGAGGCTGCGGAGAGTCCCGTTTGGCTGTATCCAAGAGGTCGGACCGCGCTGAGAACAGCAGCGGCTGGTGCTCTGCGTGGCTGGCGGCAGGTGGCCTGGGCGAGCGGGGACTCGCGGCGGCTGGCTGCTCGGTGAAGCGCTCCTGGCGGTTTGGTGCGGCACAATTCAATACCGTGGTGAGTGCTTGGCGGTAGGTGTGGGCGAGCTCGGATTCTTTGCTCTCCGTCAGTGCAGTCCGTGGCTCAATGCGAATGGCGGTCAGACATCTGAAGGCAACTGAGGAATCCTTTTATGTGCGGTGAGAAGGCTGCTGATAGGGCGCAGTTAGTGCAAATGTATGAGAGAAGGTGTACGAACTCCTAAAGACGCACTAACTTCCCAACAGTTCAAGCATTAAGTCCTAGGTTGTTCTGTGGTCGAATTAGAAAGGGTACTCTGTTGACAGGCTGAATAACGGAACCAAGAATAATGGCAGTAGAGCGTCGTTCAGTATTTACTCACTAGGTACCACTGAAGAAAATGTCTGCAGAGTGAAATAACTCTGCACGTTACAATATATTTAACAATAATATGAAGTATTGACGCCAGCCCTACGGTGTAGTGGTAGCATGCTTGCCCCTGACCCGGAGGCCCTGGGTTCGATTCCCGGCCAGGACAGGGATCTGTATCTGAGGGCACGTTTAAGGTGCACTCAGCCTACGTGATTGCAATTGAGAAGCTAACTGATGGTGAGATGGCGGCCCCGGTCCACAAAGCCAAGAATAACAGACGAGAGGATTCGTCGTGCTGACCACATGACACCTCGTAATCTGCAGCCCTTCGAGCTGAGCAGCGGTCGCTTTTTAGGCTAAGGCCCCATTGTGCATTGTTTTAATGAAGTATTGACTGCTGCCTTATCGCCATCCATAAAGGAGGTAAGGCAGCCAACATCCTGGTTGACGTCCGCTGGTAATGTGTAAACATCGGTGTTGATGGTGGCTAGTTAACAAGAAGAATAGCTGAGTAAAATCCCGTGTTAAAATTCATGAATGTGAAGATTATTGTTTTAAGAGGAAGTATACCTGAACAACCATCATATATTGAAGGTAATTGTGGTGGTATTTATTGATTATGAGGATGTGCATAACGGTAACCTCCCACTCTTGACACGTGTGGTGGTGTATTTCCGTTTCAAGAGGAAGAAAAATTGGGTAACAATCCTGTCTTTATCCTAATGTGGTGGTGATTATTGAATGGAGGGGAAGAATAATTGGGTAACCATCATCCCTTGACACTAATTGTGTTGGTTATTGTTGTTGTAAGAAGAAGTGCAATATGACAACAACGCTCTATTGGTATTAATCAGAAGAAACGTTGGGACAGGTACGGCCATTCATACAACGCGTATGGAGTGAAAAGGAAAGGATACTCGCGCCACCTTCGAGGTCGAAAAGTGCCGGGAGTTGACTGAGGCAGGTGGGATAGGAATGATGCAAGTTAGAAGGCTGTCAGGAGTAACTGGACGCTACGTTAGACTCCCGGTCTGTAGGTCAGTAACCGGGGGTGACATTAAAACTCAATTAGAGGACCAGTGACGAAAGCATTTAAATATTCAAATACAGTTGGATACGAGGTAGATCGAAATTTCAACACCACAAATTAAACTGATGGTCTTCGACAGAAAAAGTATTAGAATTATCCAGAAACTGATGCGTGTGTTTAAACGTTATAGCACTGCACTGTAAGGTGGGAGCTTGGATATTAAAGCACCAAATGACTAGAAGCTCTATATCAATGCCATCGTGAACGAATTCTCCAAGTCTTGTAGTGAATTCATTATGTCAAGATCAAGCTTCAGGCAAGAACTGCTGACTACCATCACATTCAGAACAATGACGTGTCTAGGGCGCCTGTTTCCTGGTGAATCCTATATCATTTTACAACTAACTATGAAGAACAGATTTAAAGACGTAGAGGAGTAGGCAGGAGGCGTACATTATGCCATAAGAATATTCAAGATTGACAGAAATAAGAAACCCTGAAACCACGAGAAAAGTAAAACAGTAATATAACGTGTGAAGAAACGTTCGTTAAAAGGGACGTACAACTTTTCACAGAACAGCACTTTCCAATGATTATTTCTTTGCTGCGATGTGCATTACGTCCCTCCAATTGCGAGAACTGTTTTGGTAACACGAGGACAGGAAGTGAAATAACTATGGTCGTAATTAACGTACAAGTTATGAATTTACCTGATGTGAAATTGGGAAACCGCCGAAAACAATATTCATGGTTGCCGTCTCCCGAACGAAAGTAACAGTTACTTGCCTCGAACTGGGTAGACAACTCTCTCTTCCTTCAAAGTGAGTCAGCTCGTATTATTTTTCCAAACAGATCTGCGTAAATCATGTGATCACTTCCCGAAAAAAAGCGCGTCGCATTTATCTCCAATTCTTCGCCTGACGCAAATTTCCGCCCCTTTCGGAAAAAAAGGTTTCAATGCATTGGAACAAGGTCTTGAGAATAAGGCGCATGTTATGGAGTGGCAGGAGTGCTGCCCTTGTTGTTCGTCACACTGCATCACGAAGACACTGAGGAATGGTAACATATAACTCCTTAAGGGTAGATCGACTTTCAGGAAGGATTTCTGTACTAACTATTCCTCAGACATCAACGAACACTAGAAATATAATTTTAGTGTTACACTATGACGTAATCGCCTTGTTCCCGCTCTCAGAAGAGTACGGAAAATTACACTTTACCTTACTGTAAATACATTTCACACAGTTTTATTAAAAATCGTATCTGATTGATTGAACTCCGATTCACAGTACTTTAAATACGGATAGTCAGAGAGATTATGAATTAGGTAATACCTAATTTATACTTGTTGAATCGTTTCTCCACATCGTTGCAGTATCATGGCTCCGGACCCATCTTCATAAAATATGGCGTCTCTGCATTTCCAGCTCAACCAATCACAATACTGACTAATGTATCAGTTAATCCATTGCCGACAGATAAATATCGCAGTGAATCCCATTATGTTCATTAATCTAGGAATGGCTCACTATTTTTACGACTCTTGTAACTTGGTGGACTATACACTGCTTCAAATAACGTTAATTGTGCTGCTCAATTAGTTCATAACTACATGTTTCTCAGCAACATACACTGACTGACAGAGCAAATGCAACACCAAGAAGGAGTGGTCAGAACTTTATGCCAATTGCAGGGTAGACTGACGTCACTGAGGTATGCTCATGATGTGAAATGCGCCGCTGTGCTGCGCACGTAGCGAACGATAAATGGGACACGGCGTTGGCGAATGGCCCACTTCGTACCGTGATTTCTCAGCCGACAGTCATTGTAGAACGTGTTGTCGTGTGCCACAGGACACGTGTATAGCTAAGAATGCCAGGCCGCCGTCAACGGAGGCATTTCCAGCAGACAGACGACTTTACGAGGGGTATGGTGATCGGGCTGAGAAGGGCAGGTTGGTCGCTTCGTCAAATCGCAGCTGATACCCATAGGGATGTGTCCACGGTGCAGCGCCTGTGGCGAAGATGGTTGGCGCAGGGACATGTGGCACGTGCGAGGGGTCCAGGCGCAGCCCGAGTGACGTCAGCACGCGAGGATCGGCGCATCCGCCGCCAAGCGGTAGCAGCCCCGCACGCCACGTCAACCGCCATTCTTCAGCATGTGCAAGACACCCTGGCTGTTCCAATATCGACCAGAACAATTTCCCGTCGATTGGTTGAAGGAGGCCTGCACTCCCGGCGGCCGCTCAGAAGACTACCATTGACTCCACAGCATAGACGTGCACGCCTGGCATGGTGCCGGGCTAGAGCGACTTGGATGAGGGAATGGCGGAACGTCGTGTTCTCCGATGAGTCACGCTTCTGTTCTGTCAGTGATAGTCACCGCAGACGAGTGTGGCGTCGGCGTGGAGAAAGATCAAATCCGGCAGTAACTGTGAAGCACCCTACCGCTAGACAACGCGGCATCATGGTTTGGGGCGCTATTGCGTATGATTCCACGTCACCTCTAGTGCGTATTCAAGGCACGTTAAATGCCCACCGCTACGTGCAGCATGTGCTGCGGCCGGTGGCACTCCCGTACCTTCAGGGGCTGCCCAATGCTCTGTTTCAGCAGGATAATGCCCGCCCACACACTGCTCGCATCTCCCAACAGGCTCTACGAGGTGTACAGATGCTTCCGTGGCCAGCGTACTCTCCGGATCTCTCACCAATCGAACACGTGTGGGATCTCATTGGACGCCGTTTGCAAACTCTGCTCCAGCCTCGTACGGACGACCAACTGTGGCAAATGGTTGACAGAGAATGGAGAACCATCCCTCAGGACACCATCCGCACTCTTATTGACTCTGTACCTCGACGTGTTTCTGCGTGCATCGCCGCTCGCGGTGGTCCTACATCCTACTGAGTCGATGCCGTGCGCATTGTGTAATCTGCATATCGGTTTGAAATAAACATCAATTATTCGTCCGTGCCGTCTCTGTTTTTTCCCCAACTTTCATCCCTTTCGAACCACTCCTTCTTGGTGTTGCATTTGCTCTGTCTGTCAGTGTACAATAACCTCAGAGCACGAGTCAAAAATGGATGATTTACTTGAAGGTGTGTCAAAATTATTCATAATTATTTCATATAAAATAATTAAATTCATCATAGTATGAAATAACATATCGTGTGCAAAAGCCACGTGAGTGATAAGTTTACGTTACTTCTTTCAAATTTCTTTCTTTCTTTTTAAATCTGATTACCCTCCAGGGATGGTTTTTCCCTCGGAGTCAGCGAGGGATCCCACCTCTACCGCCGGAAGAGCAGTGTCCTGGAGCGTAAGACTTTGGGGAGAATGACCAGTACCTCGCCGAGTCGTCTTCACCTGCTATGCTGAACAGACGCCTTGTCGGGGGATGGGAATTTTGGAAGGGATAGACTAGGAGGAGGGAAGAAGCGGCCGTGGCCTTAAGTTAGATACCATCCCGGCATTTGCCTGGAGGAGAAGTAGGAAACCACAGAAAAACACTTCCAGAATGGCTGAGGTGGGAATCGAAACCCTTCTACCTCCCGGGGCTGAGTGGACCCCGTTTCAGCCCTCGTACCACACTTCAAATTTCGTGGCAAAGCCGGGAATTGAACCCGGGCCTCCGGGGATGGCAGCTAATCACACTAACCACTACACCACAGAGGCGGACCTTTGAAATCTCTTCCTCGCCGTAAATATCTCATTCATGACACCTTCCATTGCCGTTGCGTAAACCCAAATATTCCCCTTCATCGGTTTGCAGAAATCATTATTATTGTAGTGAAGTGGGTCTCTTTCACGATGGTGATTTTCACTTGCATTGTGAATCGTAAAGAAAATACCACGTTTTGTCTAGGCCTGCTCTCTTAAGTACACTTTTGTATCCGCTCTTTCTTCTTAGTAGAGTACATTTGATCACATATTTTACGCTATGCTCCTGAAAATTAACATAACTTAAATATGACGGAGCTAATACAGAAGAGTTAACTAACCAATGTTTTTCAGTGGATGAAGCTCAATAAAATCCCACAGGGGGCTGATCTAAGTTCCTTTTGAGGATCATTGTAAGTATCTAGGTGTTAATATAAGGAAAGATCTTCATTGGGGTAATCACATAAATGGGATTGTAAAAGAAAAAGGGTACAGATCTCTGCACATGGTTATGAGGGTGTTTAGGGGTTGTAGTAAGGATGTAAAGGAGAGAGCATATAAGTCTCTGGTAAAGTAAAGTAAACTCGTGTCCTCATCCCGCGGTGGTGCAGCTCTTTTCAGGCACACCCCCATTGGAGGTGAGCTACGTGTACCATTTGAACCACATACCAGCCATTCTTAAATTTCTGGCAGTACCGGGAATCGAACCCGGGCCTCCGAGGACAGCAGCTAATAACACTAACCGTTACGCTACGGAGGCGGACAAGTCTCTGGTAAGACCCCAACTAGAGTATGGTTCCAGTGTTTGGGGCCCTCATCAGGATTACCTGATTCAAGAACTGGAAAAAATCCAAAGAAAAGCAGCTCGATTTGTTCTAGGGAGATTTCCGACAAAAGAGTAGCGTTACAAAAATGTTGCAAAGTTTGGGTTGGGAAGAATTGAGAGAAAGAAGGAGAGCTGCTCGACTAAGTGGTATGTTCCGAGCTGTCAGCGGAGAGATGGCGTGGAATGACTTTAGTAGACGAATAAGTTTGAGTGGCGTTTATAAAAGTAGGAAAGATCACATTATGAATGTAAAGTTGGAATTCAAGAGGACAAACTGTGTTAAATATTCATTTATAGGAATGGGAGTTATGGATTGGAATAACTTACCAAGGGAGATGTTCAATAAATGTCCAATTTCTTTGAAATCATTTAGGAAAATGCTAGGGAAATAACAGATAGGGAATCTGCCACCTGGGCGACTGTCCTAAATGCAGATCTGTATTGATTGATCGGTGTTGATTGATTACAAAGATAAAAAATTAAAATACTTAACGCTAATTACAGAACATTAGAAAGTAGCACTACAGATCTCATCACTGCAATGCCACTCAGGCCGAAGAAATAGATGTTTGACGTCCGCATCCATGCCTAAATGGTTAGCGTGTTGGCCTCTGGTTCAGAGGTCCTCGGGTTCGATTCCCGGCTGGACCGGTGATTTTATACTTAAATGGTTAATTCCCTTGGTTCAGGGACTGGGTATTTGTGCTGACCACAACATCCTTGCAATCACACACCACACATAACACTAGCCTAAACCACAACAACACGCAGTTACCTACACATTGCAGATGCCACCCACCCTCATCGGAGGGTCTGCCTTACAAGGGCTGCACCCGGACAGAAATAGCCACACGTTATTATATAGATGTTAAACCACCAACAACGATCATTAATGCCACTCAATCATTAGAATACCATATTTGCTTCGTTCAATAAGCACAGATAATACAAAAATCTGGAAAGCAAATTCAGGGACATGATTAACGAAAAAACCGTGGGATTTTATTTTTTCACTTCGTAGAAATTATTAGTTGCAAGTTAATCTTAACCGAATTGTGGAAACACTTGAGGCGCATAGGCACACTACAAGATTCACAGTATGTGTTCGCTTTTTTTAACAGAGAGTTTGGGCATAACTGCTGCCTTTTCCCCGGAGAGTTTTCTGTACTTACGGGAGCAGTGTGGCGCCAAAGTCATATGGCATTAAAAGGTGAGACATTAATGCGAACTTTGTGATATACTGACACCCCTCACTGGTAGTTTAAACCAATAAATGGTGTGCCCACTGTCGGGCATTTGTAGAATTAAGACAATACAAATAAAACTATAAAAGTTATCACAATTCCGAGAAGGAAACAACAAGGGAAGCCCTAAATTGTGATTTTAGGGAGTTGGGCGCACCCAATAAACATCCATTTTTATGGCGGCTTTATATGTATCAAATCTAGACATATTCTTTCGAGTCACTGAAAAATGTACTCCTTTTATACGTTACCGATCTAATAACCTAGTCTAAGTAGATATTTACTTCAAGAAATGGGAAGCTTTGGAATGACGTATTCTGGTTACCGATATAGATCCACATTTATATGCTAGGACAGTTTTTAAACTTCATACTTGTCGCTACCAAACCTACACAGATTGAGTTAAACAACTTCCTGCTGCTTCAAACCCCAGATGAAATGCATGCACGCCATCCAAGCGAAAAGCTCCATAGATGAATATCCTTGACGTACTAATGAGAGCATATGTGCACCCTTGACATTTCCTTTCACAAACTCGGTCTCAAAGCTGCTAAATCTCAAAGAAGCCTCTTACAGCACGATGGTGGTGCGTATGTGTCGTAAGTGACAGCCCAGAAGTAAAGGATTCGTATCGAGCTAAAGAAAGCACGGTGCATCAGGAACACGTATGCAGCACTCCAGGGAGAGAATAGAAACCATCCTCAAACAAGTTACACAAATTCATTAACTAATGGAGTTAGCATGTACAAACTTATGTGTAACAAGAGTTCAGTGCAACTTCTAGCACGACATTAATTATAACTGAAACTTGAGTACATTCATGGAGGTGACATAATACAGGACGATCATCGGATCATAATGACAATAATAATAATGATAGTAATAATAATAATAATAATAATAATAATAATAATAATAATAATAATTGATACATGGATTTATCCTGGACCGCAAAGGTGAGGAAGCACGTGGGGTGAATGGCTGGACAGGGGACCAATTAGGGTAAAATTACTCCAACAACAATTGGAAATTTTATTTCTTTCCTTTCTTAAGCTCCAAATAGAGTACTATAATGATTTAACAAAAAGCAGAAAAACATAGGAATTGAAAGTTACTGTACTTGAGAGTAGTAACATATAAAAGAGCGCTCGTCAGTTTCAACAATACAGCGGACTTAGAAGTCCTTAATCAGGTACAAGTTTAATGGGAAGAAGTTCCCAGTTATCAAACCATATATCGAAGAGTATAACTGCTACTAACAGGTACAACATCATAGAGTATGAGCTCTGATTACAGAGAGGTTAGCTTAAATACAGCGATACGTCCCTTGCTAAATTACACTGGTAACACATCTGGTGAAACTTTTCTTTTTTTTTGCTTTACGTCGCACCGACACAGATAGGTCTTACGGCGACGATGGGACAGGAAAGGGCTAGGAGTGGGAAGTAAGCGGCCGTGGCCTTAATTAAGGTACAGCCTGGTATGAAAATGGGAAACCACGGAAAACCATCTTCTGGGCTGCCGACAGTGGGGTTCGAACCTACTATCTCCCGAATACTGGATACTGGCCGCACTTAAGCGACTGCAGCTATCGAGCTCGGTGGTGAAACCATTTTTTTTGGTAGTTTCTTTACGTCGCACCGACACAGATATGTCATGGCGACGATGGGACAAGGAAGGGCTAGGAGTGGGAAGGAAGCGGCCGTGCCCTTAATTAAGGTGCAGCCCCAGCATTTGCCTGGTGTGAAAATGGGAAACCACGGAAAACCATTTTCAGGGCTGCCGACAGTGGGGTTCGAACCTACTATCCCCCCAATACTGGATACTGGCCGTACTTAAGCGACTGCAGCTATCGAGGTCGGTGGTGAAACCATTAGATGGTGTTCAGAAAGCAGGTTGCACCATGATGGGCTCATCATTTACGATACAAAATTTCACCAACGGTTGGAGTACTGTTCCACAAAGAAACCTAAATGTAGACACGGTTACCCTCAAAACCATAATTCATATCGTCCCTGTTCGGCCAAAACGGCGAATGTTACAATGCTCTTCCTATCCATTATTTCTCTTAAGACTGGTCACGCTTTCCAGCCACATATTGATATTCGGTCCATCAGAATAATTTCCGTTGAGTTCATTTTCCTATGTGCGAATGTAAAGGAAAATGAACCTTACTGTACCGTACTGAAGGTAAGTATGTTTGCATGACATTTACCCACTCCTAGAGTGTGATGTATTTAAGGTTCATTTTCCTTTACACACGCGCATAGGAAAATGAACTCAACGAAAGTTGTTCTGATGGACCGAATATCAATATATACTGTAGCTGGAACGCGTGATCGGTCTTAAGGGAAGTAAAGGATAGGAAGAGCATTGTTACATTCGCCGTTTTGGCAGAACAGGGGACGATATATACGGGCATGTCATCCACCCTAGTAGACCTTAGAAAGGAAAATAAAAAGATTACAACAACTACAGGCAGCTACAAAGAACAAGGAGGTGAAACAACAGAATATCGTCGTTACCGGAACAAAACCTCCTATGTGATAATATTTTTCGAGTTATACTGACCCGCAGAACATATATTATGAAGAGCGTGAATGCCTTGATCGTGGTCACACAATATTGAACCTTAGATGGCAGAACCTTACCGTCCAAAGTTCTAAGCTAAAATATTTTGTCCCGGCTACGACGATATTCTAGAAAACAAAAGAACCTAAGTGGGTTTTAGGCCCAAAGACACAGGGGCTAATCCCGTGATAAAAATGTGACTAAAAGGGGAAATTTAAAGGCCGAGACTAATTTCCAAATGTAGGGGTTGAAAAACATTAGTCACCCAGTAGAAGGGGGGATTCCGAGCGAAATCACTCGTGCTCTCTTACATTAGGTACTTTAGCCGTAGGGAATATAAACTGAGTTCGAAGACTGCTCAGAAGACCCTGCATTACAGCAAAAAGTGAAAAGCTTTCATACTATAATTGAAGGAAAACTGCTGAAATATTTACCTAGGAACAGATGCCAGCACAATCACATACTTAGGGCAATTCTGCCATTACCTGCTAGCGCTGGATCTTCTTCAAGCCGGCCACCACATGCCTCCTGCCCTCTCTAACCTACTTCAAGTCGCGCACACAAACACCGGAGAAAATCAGACAAGACAGCCCTAATGCGCTCGGCTTAAATAGATACCCAGGGCGAAAGTTCTAAAATATATTAGAATCCAAAGCACTGAGAGACTAAATTTTCATTCACTAACCTGAATTGTGATTGGTTAGGGAGCTTCATTACAGACATGTTATATGCAGATTACAATAGGGGAGGAATCAGGTGAAGTGTTGAAAACTTCGGCACATAAAAAGATAACAAAGAGAAATGTTTTCAGACTATCTCTGCAGATTAACTGGGTCTTAGCCCACCAGAGTTAGCTAAGAAATAGATGCCTGAACCATCTAATCTGAGAAGGAAGTTTTACAAAGCCTTACGGGCTCTTAATCACTGACAGAAATGGCAATAGTGAAGAAGGCGCACAAATTAAATAGCCTGGAAAGGTGTTTCTCTGGGAAATAGTAGCTACCAATGTGGGAGAGAGTTCCATGAATGAACGAATAAATGAATGTTCTCATTCTTCTGCATAGACCATGGCAGACTACACCGAATCTCCCTTGCGCGTCTGTGGCTGATATTTTTAATGAATTTTGTCAGGTGAATACCAAATGTGTGCACCTCTGCAGAGTAGTGGTTAGTGTGATTAGCTGCCACTCCCGGAGGCCCAGGTTCCATTAAATTTGAAAAGTGGAACGAGGGCTAGAACGTGGCTCACTCAGCCTCTAGAGACCAACTGAGTAGAGGGGTTTCGATTCCTACCTCAGCCATCATGGAAGTTGTTTCCGTAGTTTCCCCAGTTCTCTGCCAGGAAAATGCTGGGATTGTACCTAACTTAAGGCCACGGCCGCGCTTCCTTCCTTCCTTCTTCCCTGTCTATCCCTTCCAATTTTCCAATCCCCCACCAGCCCTGTTCAGCATAACAGGTGAGGCCATCTTAGAAAGGTACTGATCCTCTTCGCCAATGGTATCCCTCACCATAAGTCTCACACTCCAGGATACTGCCTTTGGGACGGTAGAGGTGGGATCCCTCACTGAGTCCGAGGGAATAGCCCTGGGCTGTAAACGGATTGGGAAAAAGATAATGAACACCAAATGTTACCTCAGATCTTTTACATGCAGACATCGTTAGACATGGAGTGCCGAATGGACCTTCCTTCACCCTTCAACAATCTGACTTCCTCTTCCGTGATCGAACTCGCTATCTTCGTATCCGGAGGCCGAACTCTGTCACTAATCCACAGAAGGAGATCGTCTGACCATTGCACTGAATGAATATAAACAGGCAGATTTTAAGTAGCGGCTTTCGGGTTTCAAATGGTCAATTTGAGGCCTAAATGCTAATGTACTGGGGTCGGCACAAAGTATATATCTAGGCCATCATTACGGTCGAATACCGCTCCTCACAACCCTTACGTGGATGGGAATGATATAGTACACCTGCCTGTCGAAAGAGGCGAAATCAGTGACTAGTGGCTCTCAACTTGGGAGCTTGGGTTGACAACCATGGCTTCTCTAGCTCAGTTTATCATTGCTTCTGCTTACTTGTGTTAGGGTCAGTGGCGGTTCGTGCATGAAGGGCTTTTGGGCACAGCCCCGCTGCCTTTTCAGAAACATTTAATGTTGCTTCACTCTGTAATTGGTTGCATCAAGAGATAGACAAATGTAGCGAAGTCGAACTTATGAGGTGTGATATTCAGTTATACTATATTTTCTTTATTACTTCGGCTGTAAACATTTTGTTTTTCTGTTTTCAAGGAAATGGCAATGACTTACAGGCCGTGGCTGCTGTCCAGCAAGCACGATGATTTCTCTTTAGTCTTGAGAAGCGCGGACTGTGGCAACAGAGCCCTGAGTAGGTCCCAAGAGTTAACAAGTGTGCGGGGTGTGGGAGGAGCCAAGAAGAACTATGTTGGCTTGTCAGGGAAGGAATAAAGCAGGCGGGTGTAAGCGCTGAACAGCGGAGCCCTCAGAAACATTCTACCCCTGTAAAATATACCTATTTTTGTTAGAGATTAATTACAAAACATTTAAAAAATACAGAATTCCATTACACTGACTTTTTAAACGATTCAGATCTATGAAGAAGCTACAGTAAAGTTTCAAAATGAAAACATAACGTGACGGTACTATTTGTAGGGTGGTCAAATTGTTAAATAAGTTTTCTTGCTTTGAAATTTGAGTGAGGAGAGGGAAATTCGGAAGTGGACTGTTTATTTGTTTTTATGAATGTCGTTGTTATCACTTGTGATTGTGATCTGTGAAAAAGTGCAGTGCCATAGTAGTCGGGATTGCATTACCTTGTTAGCTTGTTAATGTGTGTGCTTAAATGCCATTGTAGTGTAGTTGATTAATTAATTAATGTTGTAGTGCAAGCAGAATTCTATTCAGCCAGTGTCATCGGATTATTATTATTATTATTATTATTATTATTATTATTATTATTATTATTATTATTAGGGCCTATTATTTTTATTATTATTAATGTAAAGTATTTTGGGGCTAGTCAGTGAAAACTGGACCTTTTGGGGAGGGGAAGAGATGTCAGTAAAACCCTGCCAGAGTAAAATGTAATGGACCGCCACCGGTCAGGATACTCACTTCCATCTTCCCTTTTCGACCTCATTCAACCCTTTTTCTCTCCCAACTCTATCTTTACTTTGTATTAACATTAGTAATTGATTTTTCTCCCACTGCAGATTACCATAACACAAATAAATACCATGTGCAATAAATAGAAGTAATCGTTTAATTTATGAACTGTGTGATAAATTAGATTTTTCTGAATCCACTCCCAAATATTTCTCGCTAACAATATAAATGACTCCCCAGTTTTCTATTACGCTTTACTATGCGAGACCGGCCACTTCTTTGCTAAATTTCTCAGATATCTTACAAAATATCCTTGGAATAGTTTCACGGCTGCCGATCATTAAGCCAAAGACAAAGACTTTCTTCAAGACGTAGAATTTGAACAGCGTAAGTGATGGAATTACGAAGGAGAAGCCTACTTGCATGCGTTCGTAGATCTAGAAAAAGCATTCGATAATGTTCAATTCACTAAGCTATTTGAGATTCTGAAGGTGATCGCGAACAGATAAGACAAAGGAAAATTATCTACAATCTGTACAAAAATCACTCTGCAGTGATAAGCATCGAGGACTTTGGATAAGAGGCAGCAATCCAGAAAGGAGTGAGGCAAGGCTGCAGTTACCCCCCCCCCCTACGTTTCAATGTTTATATAGAACAGTAGGCAGAGAAAATCAAAGAGGAATTTGGAAAGGGAATCACAATCCAAGGAGAGGAAATCATAATCCTGAGATTTGCGGATTATATTGTTTTTTCGTCTCAATTGGCAGAATATCTGTAGAGTTTACTGTATGGTATGGACAGAGTATTGGAGGAGTAAGGGGCCTACAGGATGTAAATAAATGAATCTAATACATCATTAATGGAGTGCAGTCGAACGAAGTTACGTGATGCAGGTAATATTAGATTAGGAAACGATGCCAAAAAAGTAGTTGAATACTGTTACTTTGATAGTAGAATAATTAACGGCGGCATAAATAAGGATGACGTAAAATTCTGACCAGCACAAATAAACGAGGCCTTTCTTAAGAAGATGAATTTGCTCACTTCGAACATTGATGTAGGAATTAGAAGGATGTTTTGGAGATTTTCTTCAGGAGTGTGACATTGTATTGAAGTGAAGCATTAGACCAGGGCCTCTCAAACCCCCAAAATCTGACGAGTGCAAATTGAGGCGCAGAATTCTTGTGCAGAGTGCATCGGTCCCATTCGGCTAGGCTCGGACCAACGCTTCGTCTCCTGGCTACTCGGCAAAGCTCGGCTCAACTCGGCTCGGATTTGGAGCACTACGGAGCAAGTGAGGAAGAGGGAGATAGGCGGAGCGAGCGAGACAGACATGGGGAAAGAGGGAGATAGCGCTATTGCTTCAAATCGAGGAGTGTGCGTCTGCACCCTGCTCAACCAAGTGAGGTCGTCTTCTGCACCGTGCACAGTGCTTGCACCAGGTGCATACACTCTGAAAGGCCCTGAATTAGACAGTAACTAGCTCAGAAAGGAAGTGAATAGACGCTTTAGGAATGCGGTGTTATAGAAGAATGCTGACGGTGGGGTAAGTAGATACTGAATGAAGTGATACTGAATGGAACTGGTAAGAGCAAAACAGTTGGTTGAAATTTGAGCAGCAAAACTGATAGAAGATATGACATATATTAAGACACCCAGTACTTGTGCAGTGTGTTTTCGGAGTGTAGATGTAGAATGTAGCATTTGCGTAGAAATGGAAAGATTAGCACAGGATAGGCTGTCAGTGGAAGCTGAATCAAACCAGTCTATGGACTGATAATCCAACAACAACATAATTTTTGACGTGAGGAGAATTGAATATTCTCCTACTCCACTGCAAGCCCTCACTGTGGCTTAGCCCCAAAATCGTCGTCGACTCCTAAGCAATCGTTTACTCCGTATAACTATTTGCGTATATTGTGAAAGCGCTTAACCCCGACCTGAGACAGTATTGTATTACCAATCAAATTATGTTATATTTCAACATCCTGGACCTGAGTAAAACGTCTATTGTGCACAGATATTTGCTTTCCTCACAGAATTATTAATGTTACCCTTAAACATACATGTTTGTTACCTCATTTCCCGTTACACGTTCATTCACGTAGGATGCATTCCATATTTCTCCTGTGCGCCTAACATTCCATGTTCTATCGTCTTCATACAACAGCAAATGCCCTGCATAAAACTGGCATCTCCATTCCCCATCACCTGTTCAAAACCAAAGTGAAACATATACCAAAGAGGTAAGCGCTCGATTATCTGTTGACAACCTGGCCAGAACTTTAATTACGATACAGACATTATTATATATGTTTTCCCTTATAATTTATAATACTTGTTATTTAATTTCTAAAAAATATGTAGTCCCTTGTTCTGTTAAATTGTATTGTTTGTTTTGCTGCTGTTAATATTTTATATTGCTATACAGTCAATGTAAAATTGAGTATTTCGTACCTGTGTCTGATTACTACTACATATACAAATAAATAAATACATAAATAAATAAACAAATAAATAAATAAATAAATAAATAAATAAATAAATAAATAAATAAATAAATAAATAAATAAATAAATAAATAAATAAATAAATAAATAAAAATAATTTCTTGTTTTGATATAAGGCTTTGTGTGTTTTTCTACATAAAATAATGGAAGTTTTATATTGGAAATATTATCTAGGTAACGTCAGTATTCAGTACCTCATTTTAAAGTAGAAGGGTCATTGTACTGTATTTAACAACGCGCGTGTTGTGCGGGTAGTGGCCTCCGGGCGATAGCACATAGTGCGAGTTGTCGTTGGATTTAAGTCCGTAATTACACAGAAAAAACAAAATGAAGTAGATTGAAAAAAATGAGGTTGAAGAAGAGTGAGATATTTCCCGCTTTAATGCCAATGATGTAATAAAATAAAACCAATACTATCACTGGCTACTCGTATATTTTCAACAAACACATACAGGATGGTCGGAAATAACGTAGACCGAATATATGAGGCCAACAGCCATAGCCGTGTTGAAACACCGTGAGATCTTCGACGTTAAGCAACATTGGGCGTGGTCAAGATTTGGATGGTTTGCCACGCGCTCTTTGTGGGGGTTAAGGGAATGGAGAAGTGGAAAGGAAGTGGCCAGTCTGCCGTACGTAAACTCCGGCTCAGGCACACCTCTGCGAAGGTTCGGACCTACCTTAATATAAGAGCGTTGGTGAGTTGATCGTACTGATAAATTACTGGAAGAAATACGTCGGTATCTCGCGCCGTGGTTATTTTATCACCTGCTGAAGTCAGTCAATCAGTTCAGATTAGCTTTGTGAGGTGGTGTTGCTAAATCTGAGCTTGAGAGCATCAATAGAAGAAATAAACTTCTCCAGGGGACGGACTTGAACAAGGAACTCCCTGCTGATAGGCTCCGCCCAAGGCAAGCACGCTACGGTGGTATTGGCTGAAACCAACGGTGTATTCGTGTTTCATGCTCACTTCTCGTCATGTTTCTGAAGCCGGACAAAGCTAAGTGCAGATTTACCAACACCGCATCGCAAAGCCCAGCTGAAATCTCCCGCGGAGCGGGCTGATTGATTAACTTCATCGGGTGATAAAATGACACCTGTGTGAGATACGTACGTATTTTTTTCAAATTACCTATCAGTATGACCAAACACTCCATGGCGCATATTTTCGGTTCACATTATTTACGACCACCCTGTATATACAGGAACTCCGAAACATATCGATGCTAAACTCGCTTCCCTGCACTCAACGTAACTGAGCTCTGTGACTCACAACAACAACAACAAGAAAAACAACAACAACAACAAGAATAATAACAAAATAATAGAAACTTCACAAACTAGATAACTGGCAAAATGGTCACCATTCTTTATACGTATTTCTGGCTAAGATTCCAGATAATAGCTGTTTCTCACAACATTGTATTAGCACAAGATACCCGTAAAGTTCTACAATTAATATCCAGAAATCCTTGGTAAGCCCATGTTTTAGAATTACCTTGAATGAAGTTCAAGATGTTTTACCATTACGACTTATTATAAGACGAAGAATTACTAAACCTACGTCCATGGTACATCAGTGTTCCATGGTTAATTTTTTTTTTTTTTTTGCCAGCCCGTATACAATAACTACTTCCTTAATTAGAGTCTGCATTATCGTCGCCATAAGACCTATCTGTGTCGGTGCGACGTAAAGCCCCTAGCAAAAAAGAAAAAAAGAGTCTGCATTATTCTATAGGCCTGTGGAAGCTACACAATTATATATATTCCCTGTACTCTTAATATTGCCCCGGATTTTGTTTTTTACAGTTACACATAGGTCTTATGGCGACGTTGGAACAGAAAAGAGCTAGGAATAAGAAGGAAGCGGCCGAGCCTTAATTAAGGTGCAGCCCCAGCATTAGCCTGAAATGAAAATACGAAATCAAGGAGAACAATCTTCAGGACTGCCGACAATGGGATTTGAACCCACTATCTGCGAACGCAAAACTGTGCCCCTCTAACCACAAAGTGGACTCGTTCGGTCTTCGGTACCATTTATAATTATCTCAAATGGCACATTGCACTGAACAGTTGTTCACTGTTTTACAAGCTCCATGCCGGTACTAGCACTGAAACACAGAAACACGTCTACGTATACTGTACTGATATGCCAGCTTCCGCAGTAATACCACACATGTTTCTTACATAACCGGTAGCCTCATCTACTTGAAAATCATTGCAGTGTTGCCAAGTATCCATTTAACATGGAAATTGACAGTTCCTTTCGAATAATCTTGCGTGACTGTAAGGTCAGGTTGTCCAGAGCTCTGCGTTTACAACTACAGTGCGGTATTTCTTATTATTTTTTTTCTGGGATACACTGTTTGCTTGCTCTCTGATCTACTAGAAAAACATTGCGGTGTTGCCAACTATCCGTTTAAAATTTTCAGTACATTATTGTAATGACAACATGCAGCTACTTTTGTGTTAATGGAACGCAACCTTAAGGCCACACATCTGTGATCTGCAGAATAGATAAGAAGGTCGCATACTTATACAAAGATAATCGTTGCAGGATGAGAGGGAGAGGAGAAACGTAATAGAAAATAAAAACCAAGCGCAATGGCAGAAATATTGCAAGGTTGAACGTCTCCACGTCCGCCATTTGAATGGCGAACCAGCGCTTGTAACCGTGACGTCACCATCGGGCTTCCCGCTCCCTCCTGCCGCAACAATCATGAATGAACCTAGGCGGAATGCCACCCACTCTCTATTCGCTCCTTCGTGGCGCGGGGCGTAAGTGGAAGCAGCGAGAACGATTAACCAGGAGCCTTGTATGTCGCGAGGTGTCTAGATGTATCCAGCTTCCGGACTGTAAGTGAGGAGTTAAGGGTACGAAAATACCGAAGATGAGTCTCACCTCGCGGTCGCGGTCGGGGTTTATATCGCGGACGATGGAGGGTGAACATACCGGGGAGGTTTACCTTTCAGTGTTCTGAGATGTGTTTACAGTTTGTGGACGTAATGTTTAGATCTCGGCGTTCAAGGAAAGGAAAATTTATCCTCTATTGCTGAGCTTTAACAAGTGTAGAGTATGTATTCAAGTGACAGTGGAGATAATGATTCATTGTGCATAAGCACACGATGGTGGCTACTTTCAAATTAATCAGCCAGCCAGTGAAATGCTCATCTTATAAAACAAAGAAGGCAGGAACTTGGGGAATATCGCAACTTATTTGGAGAACTGAAACACCACCCGGACAGATTCCATTCATGCATGTGAATGTCCGTTGAGACGTTCCAATACATATACAACAATGTGGTATCAAAAATTGACATTGTGAAGTACAATAACTACCATACGAATACACACGCGGTCTCTTCCAGGGGCACAGTAGAACGGGGGGATATATCACGTGATCTCAATCCAGACAAGCCAATAAGAAGCAAGCTACATCGATGCCTCCCGTTCTACAGCGATGAGAACACAAACTTCCTTGTCATCGCGCTAGACCTCCTGGTAAATCGCGATGGTGAATGGAAGCGAGCACCTAAAACTGTGTGCTTGTGTTACCAGGAGGTGACATCGAGGCATCGACCGCGATATAAACCGCGACCGCGAGCTGAGATGCATCTTCGGTATGTTCGTACCCTTAGTTCAGCTCAGTCGGCGAGTCGAGAGCAGTCAGTCTGAGGCTGAGGAGACTGCCTATAGAGTGTGTTCTGTCCGTGGAATTGAGTATTTCTTCTGATTGTCTGTCACTGTAGTAAGCCTCTTGTGCCAGTCGCTGTGTAGCGAACGTCGTGTTCTGCAGTGGAATGGAAGGGAACCCTGGGTATCGACATGGAGCATTGAAAGGAGGTTCTACTGGAGTGAATAAACAGCGTACGCCATCCTGAAGTGCGAGAAAGTCATGTCCAGACATCAAACTGAGGACTGTGATTTAGTCAAAGAGAGTAACTATGTGACTGAGGCTGTAAGTGTGCGAAGACAGAGTGTGAATTAGCGTGAATGAACAGTGAGAAATGAGAAAGAAACCGAAATATGTAATTATTGTGTGATCTGTACTGTATCGTGTGAAGTGTGTTCCTGGTATGCCTGGGAGTATCATTGTGGAGATTCAGTATTTAGATGATGCATTTTAGAATTTTAACGCTAGAAGTTTTCCCCTGTCAACCATGTGACCTTGAAGCGGTGGGGAGGCTTGCGTGTCCCATTGAAGCAGGTAGCAGAGTCGCAGGTGCAACCATATAGGACGGGTATCCGTGGGGAGACCAGACTAACGAATGATTTATCGGAAGGGGGGTAGCAGCCTTTCGGAAGTTACAAGAGCGGCAGTCTAGACAATTGACTGATGTGGTCTTGTAATAATACTTAACATGAATTAGCTGTGTTGATACTGCTATATGGCTGAAAGCAACGGGACCGAACTCGATAGCTGCAGTCGCTTAAGTGCGGCCAGTATCCGGTAATCGGGAGATAGTGGGTTCGAACCCCACTGTCGGCAGCCCTGAAGATGGTTTTCCGTGGTTCCCCATTTTCACACCAGGCACGTGCTTGGGCTGTACCTTAATTAAGGCCACGGCCGCTTCCTTCCCATTCCTAGGACTCTCCCATCCCATCGTCGCCATAAGACATATCTGTGTCGGTGCGACGTAAAGCAAATAGCAAAAAAAGAAAGCAACGGCAAAATACAGCCGTAACTAACTCCCGAGGTCATGCAGCTCTCTCGGTATTATACCCTACAGGGCATAAATAACAATGCATAATCGAACTTGCCTGCTTACCTGTTACTAAATAAATGCACCAGCCTAGCTGCAGTCGGTATACGGTCGATAAATGGGTTCTTGCGACGACAGTATGTGGGTTAGGAAATTTTCTCTATTACTACAAATTACGAAATGAGGAACTCAATTATGTTTCATATATATAATTTTCAAAAGCATAAGTTTCTGTGTTCATAACCAGTTTTTCTTTACAATAGATTGCACTCGTAGTGCAAAAGATAAATGCCAAAAAAGGCTTACAATTATAATTTCCAAAGATAACATAAAATAGCTCGATGATTCTGTGCGGAGGAGTAGATCAGTGAACCCAAGAAAAAACGTGTTCCCTACATGGCACAGCACCAATGGACCTACAAAATAAAAAGACATGACACTAAGATCAGAACTGTCTTGAAGAAATAAAGCCATTGAAAGGGGTCCCCGCATGTATTGGGGAGTACACACACAAATAGCAAGTTCCTCTGTTACAACTACGAGAAAAATAAATCTACAACTGCAACCGTATCTATCTCTACCATGCCTAGAGGTATAAATATGGCTGCGAACTCTGGTCCATTAAGCAATCATTGTATTTACAAAGTAGCCTAACACTACTAATTCCTTAGAGTCAGGATGTCCTATATATAATTCATGACAATATTAACACGTAACAGGAAAGAGAAAGAAAAAAAAGAGAAATCAAAGTAACATCACTGTAAAATGCTTCTCTGCCTGAAGGGGAATGCCTTACCACACAAATAAACACACACACGGATGCCAACAATAGCCATCAAATTAATCATGTGAAATAAACACAAGAGAAACAGAACAAAAATAACAATTCGCATGCAGACATGCAAGACGAAAACTCCCCTTGAAAAGGGTGTGGGTCGTGTCTTTGACCTGTGGAGTGGTGTAAGGATCCCTCCCTGACTAGCAGCAAAAAAAAACAGTAAAAAACATTCCTCCTGGACCTAATTTCTCTCAGCTGATGCGAACTTGACGGGACAAAACTCTCATTCTTCCACTCTTACAAGCGGGCATATCGGCTTCCTCGGCCATTCCCAACACAAGGGATCATTTATTTTCACAAACACAAAAAAAGGCTCAAACGCCTGGCCGCATCTAGGGCTTATCATATTAAATCAGGGTACTCTAACGTACCAATTCATTATGAACACTAGGGGGCAACTTTCATACGGCGCAATATCTCTTCCTTGAGTCCCCGGTTCAAGTCAAGTGCATAGTGAAAAACTCTGTCGGAAATTCAGATAATCTTACTGTTACGACGTTGCTACAGTTCATACGCCGCCTCACCCATAGCACTGGAAACCATGCAATAACAACATGCAGATCCCGACATAAATTTCACTAACATTCATTCCTTCCGAGACTGCGTCTTAAATTATCAGAACTTTTCTTTGACGACACTTACGTTGCGCAGATCCCTTTATCCTACCCAATAGAGAGAAACGATAAACTATACTGAGTAACCCTCATTTATAAGACATTTTATACAGATCCTAAGGAATATACTAATCTAATGTACGCAAAACAAACTCCCGTAATACTAGACACTCTTCTCCCTATCATGTAACCTAATTTCTATCGTTGTTGCTGCATAAAAATTTATATATGTTTTACGAATTAATTTTATAAAATCATCTAAATGAATGGCCTGATAGGATATAATCACGTCATCTACCAATATTTCGAAATTTAACTACTGTATTTCTGGGCAACAACCCCCGATATTAACACATGCTTAAATATGGTTCACTTATCTATCATTTTGGAGGCCTCTTCCTCTCCTTCCGGGTTGAACTGCGCCAGCTTAACCCATCATGGTGGTGGTATGGTCCTGGATCGAGCCTCTGGGTCCAGTCTCACTGTGTAGCTCGTTCATGATGTCTTCTTCGGTGAGGATGGCTCGTTGGTCGTCTTCTTGTGGTTGCAGCCGGAAGATCCCGTATCCCACGTCTCTTGCACACGTCACAGGTCTTTACTAGAATGAAATGCCTAATTTATTCACAGCATACCATATCCCGGTATATTTTATTCACTTTTGAAATGGAGATCAGTACTGGCTATCTGCGACCTCAAATTTGAAACCAACACTGAGTCATTCGAGCCAATTCTTACTATTTCATGCACAACTGATCTAGTCTCCTAAGTCTAGCAGAAATAGTACCGATTGCTTTAGTTTATTATTGGTATTTCTTTTGTCCTTCGCAAACTTCACCCTTACCGCTTCATAATGAAGTAAATAAATACGGCATTCTTTACCGTCAATTAATTAGGCACTCGCGATATCACTGCAAAGCGTCTAAATATTATCGTACACTTGAATTACTCCTGGAAAATTTATAGATCTCCGATCCACTGAATCTAAGTTATCGCCACTACTGTTATTATTCACAGTCTTTGTCCTAAACAACGGTTTCTGGCTAAAATTCAAGCAGACAAGCCACACGCACGAGGCGCGGTCTTATCGTCGAATGAATCCCCTCCTTCCACATCTTTCAGCTCTTATAGGAGGCAAAAACCCACGCGACGGGAAGGAAAGCCCCTGGAAACAACTTGAGTTTGGTATGCCGCCACTAAACTATTTCCCACGGTGGTCGGCTTACTACGTAGTTATTAATCTAATTATTTGCTAACAGCATTAAACGTATCGTTGGCTTCGTAAAATTCTGGAGATAATATCCATCCTTTTATTATCTTGAAAAACCTTCAGATAGAGGAGATATCGCTTAATTCCCGTGATGTGGCGAACCTGACTGCTCCCGCTTAAAATTATTGTTAGGGTGGCATGGTGCTTCCCTAAACAAATTCTTATCTCTTTTTCTCCCTTCCACATATTCTGTCTCACTGATGCATCGCCTAGGGAATCACCTTCTGAGTTCCCGCGTTCTATATGGCATCACGCCCTTACAGTTGGCGTCAGGTTGCGCAATATTACTTCTGCGTTAAATATCCTTTGTTAATAATTGAACAGAATGATACATTTGCTTCCCCACACACCAAAGAAAAATATGAAAATTTTTTTTGTATTTCTCTTTGCGTCTGATATTTAACGCTCACTTGGAACCTTTCCTTTTTTCGAGATCTCTTATGTCGTTTTCATGGCTTGCTTCACTAATTTCTCACGTTCCTTCCTTACTTCATTGTATGTACCTAACAGGGCTAAAAATTTTCTTTGATGTCCCAAACGCTCATTGCATTCAACTGCGACTATTTCCTTTACCGAACCACTCTGCGGCAACACTTCTTCTGCTTCTACCACTTTGAGGGACATTTCATTCGGGTCATTCTCGAGGTTTTGGTCTTCATCATCTTGTAACTCTGCGAATTCTTCTGCCCCTGCTACGTCTTCTTCTTCGTCTTCTTCTTCGTCATCTTCTTCATCTAACTCCTCATTTTCTCAATCACCCTCGATTGGCATTTGTCCTGGGGGAAAATAAATCTTAAGTTTTGCTGCATTAAATACCTTCTCAATCCTACCGTCCAAACTCTGCACTCTGTAGGCATTATTATCGTAACACTGAATTATACGATATGATCCCACATACAGTTCAGCAAACTTGTGATAAAATCTAGCTGACGGTTGACTGGGGGTAAGGCGCCGAATGAGAACTAATTCATTAACTCGTAATGGGCGGTGAAAACGCCTCCTTCTGGTTCTCCTCATTCTACGTTCCACCTGTGCTTTCAACTGCTCGGCAGTCTTCCTCACACACATCTCTTGTGACATTCTCGTGTCGGTGGGGCACGGAATAACCCTTTCCTACGGTCGGCGGAGTAGACATTGTTATGTAACACTGAAGGAATTTGTGACGTAGATTCGTGTCGGGTTGAATTGATGGACTCTGTAATGATGGGTATCACACTCAACCACTTATAATGTTCTCGCGGACAGTAGATACGACAGTACTTAGCAATCTCTCGCATTATTCTTTCACTTGGATTTGCTTCAGGATCTCGTATGCTAGATAGCACGTGTTTGATTCCCAAAGGTTCTAGTTCCCTTTTAAAAGTCTCAGAAGTGAACTGCGCCCCGTGGTCCGTTAATAAATTCTCAGGTTTCCCCATGGGAGGAATTATCTTTTTTCAACTGATTTAGCGCCGCTCGGGTATTTGCTTTCCGTACCGGACATAGTGTTACATATTTGCTGAAAACATCCATGCAGACCAATATGTATTTTAAACCTGTACTTGCTGCTTGAATTGGCCCGTATCAATTAATTGCGAAGAGTTTTCTTGGCTCCGTAGGGAGTAAGGGTTTCGGCTTTCGCTTTAATAGGTATGGGTTCGGTTTCACCCGTTGGCATATATCGCAGGTCTTAAGCAACTGCTAGACCGTCTTCCTCAACTTAGGCCAAACGAAGGTTTCTTGTAGTGTCGCAGTAACCTTATCAACACCTGCATGTCCTGTAGCATGGTGTGTAAGCCTAATTAGACCTGTCTGTAAATCAGAAGGTACCACTATTCGTAAACGGGTGTGTTCCTCATCCACAAATTTATGCAATATGCCGTTAAGGAAATGGTAAGATGCAGCCTTCTTCTCTACCTCAATGTATTCTGGAGTTCCTTGTTGCAATTCTTTCTTAAAATACGTCACCATGTTACAAGTAAGAGGGTTTTCTAATTGTTCATGACGTATGTTGTCCCAATGTTGTCAAGTTTATCGAACCTCCTTCCGAATTCGGATTACGGCTCAATGCATCTGCCAGTACATTCATTTTCCCCGGGCAGTGCTCAAAGGTTAAATCAAATTGCTGGACGTATAGCGCCCATCTAGTAACACGGCCACTTGCCAGATTTGTCTTTAATACAAAAGTGAGAGCCTTATGGTCAGTTCTAATTATGACAGGAAAACCACAAACATATTTCCTCCAGTAATTCAGAGCCGTAACTATCGATAACATCTCTAATTCAGTTGTAGTATATTTAATTTCATGAGACTGTAATTTTC